>NW_028274820.1:45448622-45751652 GCF_037043125.1 Eumetopias jubatus | reverse complement strand
TGAAAATCCCATCAAGAAGTAAAAGGATGATAGAGAGAAGCAAATATTCCCCTAGAAAGTATGATTAACACCTCTGACTATTTTTCTTAAGTTCAAAGAGCTATTATTAGAAAATTGTAGCACTGTGCAGTTAAGTGTGGCAGATGGCATATAGGAGTGAGTGGTGTGCAATTTACAGTAAACAAATTCTTTATCTTTGACGGGTCATGGGGAGAACTAAAACGGTCTCCAATTCAATCAGGGAATATGCTAGAAAACACTGACATGCAGATTCACTAATTATAGTGAAATGTGTTAAAAAGCTACAATTATCCCAATGGATAGAAACTTTTCCCATGAAGATTAAAAAAAAAAACAACAAAAACAAAAAACAGGCATCATGGACTGACAGCAGGATGCCATTTGTAAATGTGCCCCAGATTGGTTGACACCTGTTCAGAAAAGAAATTCAAGTCTTCAGGGCCTTCCATTTGGTCTCCTCTCAAGGTAGGTACACTTTTTGATAGTATGTGTGAGTGGGATTTCATCAGTTGCTTTTGTATCAAACATAAGAGGAAAAATTGTAGCTGACATTCTTTTGGTCTTAAAAAGCAAAGGATCATAAGTCAATAGGAAGTGATTCCTATAATAATCATTAGTTTGGTTATCACTAAAATAATGTTTGAAATACTCCAGAGTTTGGTTTCTACCACTACAAAAAGGGGAAAGGGAAATAACACATATATTATAAAAGGTATTTTTTAATACAATAGCCATTTGATCACATAGTGAACGGTGACCATGAAAATTTACCAGATTGTGGAATAAAGGTACAAGAATGTACAATCACATAATATATAAGAACCACCCAAATGATCTAGAATGTGTTCTACATCATAGCACTCCCTGGATTTTACTACTGGTTAGGAGCATATGAACCTTCACAGAGGCACGATAGGATGCTCTTAAATACCATGTGGGACTTTGATCCAAACGGGTGAGATCACTGCACTGGAGGAAGAGTGGGCGATCCCTTTAATTTGATGATAGATACTGGGGCGAATAAAAGAAAACCCGGATTTCAGGAGAGTGTCTTCTAAAATATCCTGCAGACCTCTGGAAGCCTGGAAAATTTTGCTGCATTTGTGCTATTTTGTGTGTGTTATTAACTGTAACATAACCATTACCTACAGAAGCTCAGGCTAGAATTTTGATTGTCAACAGCTGTCTGGTGTAACAACTGTACTGTGAATGGCCTAAACACCCCTGAGTAGGCCAGGCAAATTCTGGAGCACAAGGCCACAGATGCTGCCCTGGAATGGTGGGATCCCCAGTTTTAAAATGAGAGATTGATTTCTCGTTCTAACTAGGAAGAAGAGATTCCCTGCTCCTCTACAAAATGACCACATATCATCTAAAAGATTCATCTATACGGAGTAACTGGGAATTGTTTGAGCCCACTCAATGTTTATCATGTCACTGACCATATTTTCTCCTAAAAGGGATTCATGACTTTATGCTGGGGACTGTAGTATAGGCCAATGTTTCTGGACCCGGGGCAGATAGATGTAAAGAGACTGCCACCAAAGGGGCCTCAGGGTCATGTTTTTAAGATTCCTATTATATAAGAAGTGGTAGAAGAAAAAAACTGAACTCTAATTCATTGGATGCATAATTCACAAGAACAAGAGAATTTGATTTGGGACTTTAATTGTATTGGAATTTAACTTAAGAATTCTGGAATTTAATTTGTGTTTTTAATCTTTGAACTAGTTCTTCCTAGGTAATTTGATAATAGTGTAGCACAGATATTCAAATTTAGGGCTCCTCTGTATTGGTGGCATGTGTTATTGGAATACCTTTATGTTGTTGTATAATCTCATTACATATCTGGTGAGCTCTAGTAGACCCTGTGTCTAGATATGATGCGGGAGGAAAAACAGAATAAGGTGGTCTCTAAGCAATGGGTAGAGCAAGGTCCTGGAATTAATTTAAATAATGTACCATTCTCATTCATATTTAGAGCCTCCTGGACCGAAGTCTACACTGCTCACCAGAGGTTTCAGGAAGCTGCATGACTTGGAAATAAGAGAATGGCTTCATAAAGGTCAGAATACTCTCTGGATAAGAGGCACTCTCTGGGGCCCACAGTCACATCCCTGGGCAATCATAGGTTAACTGCTAAGCCAAATAGTTTAAAAGAGCAAAAAGTTGGAAATGTTATGGGGACTATCTATCCCTCACTCTTAGGATTCCCTAGGGAGAGATTTCAAGTAGAGGAAGGCTTCTAGACCTTTGCAGTACCACTTTCCTACTGCTCACCCACTACCTAGTGGGGAGAAGTTGGCAGATCAGGTTTCGAAATCAAATGGAGTCTCATATTATGTCTCTTAAACATTGAGGATTAGTCTCTTTCTTCTCTGGCCATCCAAATCAGTGAGTGGGTGGCAGTGCTATTGGGTAGGTCTCCATCTGGGAAGCACTAGCAACCTCATTTGTTCCTCTCATTTAAGCCACATTCTTCAAGCTAGCAGTAAAAGCAGTGATATTGGCTGACTTAAGTAACTATCTCCAATAGTTCTGCACTAAGGCAAAGAATAAGGGTGTTGCTTATGAGCCTACTCAGATTCCTTTTTTTTTTTTAAAGATTTTATTTATTTATTTGACAGAGAGAGACACAGCGAGAGAGGGAACACAAGCAGGGGGAGTGGGAGAGGGAGAAGCAGGCCTCCCGCGGAGCAGGGAGCCCGATGCAGGGCTCGATCCCAGGACGCTGGGATCATGACCTGAGCCGAAGGCAGACGCTTAACGACTGAGCCACCCAGGCGCCCTGAGCCTACTCAGATTCCTAAACATCCTAATTGTCTTAAGTTTTCAAATTATTTTCAATATCAAAATGGGAACATTCACTCCTACGTATCTGCTCTGGGAATATCCTCTGGTTTCTAATTACTTAGAGCTTTATCTTTTCAGAAAAAAGATAAAGGTCAAATAAACATACTTTTATAGATTCTATAAATCCCTTCATGTTATATTTTTGGCATAAAACAAAGTCACAAATTTCATGGGTACTGCATTCATATTGGAAAGAAAGATTTCATGTATATAAAATTTTTTTACATTAACTTTTTAAAAATTTTTTAATCTTCAGAAGCCCTCATCCTAGGCTACTGGATAGTCAGAAAACCCAAGCTTATTAGGCAGACACTACCTTTCTTTTGGACTATAGCAAACCTACCCCACCCCACTCTATATGTGGGGGGAATTCCCTACTCCATGAATCTTGATGAGACGCAGTGACTATTGCCCATTCTGAGACCTGAAAGCTTTTTTCCCCAGCTTTCCTTGTCGCTAGGTCACACGACCCAGATTCTGCCAATAAAACGCACACACAGTAGACACTGGCTTAGAAGCTGGGATGCAAAGAAGCAGATTGTATGCAGAATCCATTCTGCCAATATTGGCTGTAAACACAGTAGTTGAATCCATTTCCCAGAGGTGGGAGCAGTGAAAGTGGTTCTAGCATTATCTCTGATGTCCAGCATTGATCAAGGAGGCAATTCTTGTGCAAACACTCATTCTCAGTAGTGCTGTCTTGATGGGCCAGTTCTGCAGAATGATTTGGACTTTGTCTCTGACTCTGTACCCTCCAAGTCTAGTTTTCTAGCAGTCACAGAGATTGTTAACCATCTAATAGCCTTAAAAAATCTGATTTTCTACTTAAATTAGCCAGAGTTGGTTCTATCACTTGAAAGTAAGAATCCTGGGCACCTGGGTGGCTCCATCGTTAAGCGTCTGCCTTCGGCTCAGGTCATGATCCCAGGGTCCTGGGATCGAGTCCCACATCGAGCCCCACATGGGGCTCCCTGCTCGGCGGGAAGCCTGCTTCTCCCTCTCCCACTCCCCCTGCTTGTGTTCCTGCTCTCGCTGTCTGTCTCTCTGTCAAATAAATAAATAAAATCTTAAAAAAAAAAAAGAAAAGAAAAGAAAGTAAGAATCCTGATGGATAACCCCGCCCAGTTAACACTCTCTGAGTTACTGTTAGTATGAACCATCTCCTATCAGTTTAAAACTCTCTGTTTCAGGGTTAAGTCCTAAGTTTTGCAGAGTTCTGCCCACTTTTCTTTTTCTTCCACAAAAAGTACCTAGGTCTGCATAGTTTAACAGAGCAGAACTGTCACAAGTGGCTATTGAGCACTTGAATGTGGTTTTACTGGGTTTCACGGACTTGATATAAAAAAAACAAAACAACAAAAACTGAAGAATATCTCCTTAAAAATGTTTCATATTAACTACACGTTAAAATGGTATTTGGGCGGCGCCTGGGTGGCTCAGTAGGTTAAGCATCTGCCTTCAGTTCAGGTCATGATCTCAGGGTCCTGGGATCGAGTCCCGCGTCGGGCTCCCTGCTCCGCGGGAGTATCCTTCTCCCTTTGCCTCTCTCTCATAAATAAATAAAATCTTTAAAAAATAAAATAAATAAAATAGTATTTTTGAAATGTTAAATAAAATATATTATTAAAATTAATTTACCCCACTTATTTTTACTTTTTTAAATACAGCTACTAAAAAATTTAAAATTACATTTGTCGCTCACATTATATTTCTAGTGGACATGGAGGAGCAAATGGTTGTACATTTATATATTATATCATTATTCTATTAACAATTATCCAAATACTTAGTACTTAAAAATAATAAAACCCTTATTTTCCACAATACAATTTTATAACTAGGTCATTTTTATTACCAAGGGAAGGTAAAGGAGCTAATGTAATAGCTGGCACATAGGTGCCTGGCACAATGCTATGAATTTGTATACAGTATTTCATTTAATCTCATTATCATGCTATGAAGAAGATATTAGAATCCTCACTTTGTAAATGAGGATATATACTAAGAAGTTAGGTAGTTTTCCCAAGTATATGTATCTATTATGTGGAAAAGCAAGGTTTGGAACACAGATCAGTCTGGCTTCCAAGAACTATTTTCCCATTGTACTGTTGTGGGTGACACTCCCTCTCATCCACACCCCCTCTCATCCACACCCCATGACCCACTCAGAGGAAAGATTCCAAAATAAACCTATAGCCCACAGATCAACAGAAACTTTGTTTTAGCCCACGCATCATGTTTCTCTATATTTCTATTTCAGGAAATTATAGTATCTCTCCTAAGTTATATTATGATTTACTGTTTCAGATTGTCAAATTCTATAACTAATGGGGACTTAAACTTATTGGAATGAGACGTTCTTACTCAATACAATTTCTGAACCAAAAGCAATTTTCCATTTCTTCTATCTTTGAGGTCTAAGTATTCAGGTCTCCTTGAACTTAGATCTATTTTAAAACATAGCTATTTTTTAACTATTATTTCAATCAACTCGCTTTCTGGCCCATTTAAACCCTTTGAGCCAGTGTGGACAAATGACTATATATTCTGTACATATGTACAGGTGGTCAAATAATTTACTATGTGCAAGAAGTTGTCTAGGAAATATATTTTTAAATTATGAAAAATTGAAATTTTCTGAGACAATTTGATAGTTTATGGGGACACCTGGAAAGATTATTTTTTTTATTGGTTGGTATCAAAATATCTGGAGAATTTGAAACTATACACAAAGGTTCAGGAAAAAACTTGGTACCATTATTTATAGGTTCAAAATAAATACCAATAAATTCATTAATTTAGACCATGTGACAGATTTTTTTCCAAAATCTGGTACTTTTTAACTTCTGAACTTTTATCCGTTGTACACTAATCTGTCCCACATACATATTCATCCTAAACAAACTAAACTTGCTGTTTTGTATTCTGCAGTGGCCATAGAAGCAATAATGAACCTGTGAAACCAAGGGCTCTATTGAAATGTTCCATTAACAAAAATCTTCACAACTTCTAAGTGCCATAATCCACATATTTCAGAGCCTAACTGATATACTTCTGTATTAGTAGGGGACTGGGATCTGAGAAAGGTAGAAAAGGTGTCACAGCCTGTCTTTTGGTAATAAAATTCACATACTGAATTCACCTAAGTAGCAGTAGCACATGCAGAAGCAAAGAGACTACTAAAGGCATTTATCCTTAGAAGATATAAAACACCTAAACTAGTAGTTGTTTCACTATTTTGTTTTCATTCATTGGGATATATCCTTTGATTTGACATGATAAAATTTCTCACCAGATACAGTTCACCTTTTTAAAACTGTAATCAGCAGTTCTCCAAAACTCCATTTTTTTAAAAAGATTTTATTTAATTTATTTGAGAGAGAGTGAGAGAGAGAGAGAAAGAGCACTAGCCGAGTAAGGGGCCGAGGAAGAAGCAGACTCCCCAGTGAGCAAGGAGCCCAATGCGGGGCTCAATCCCAGCACCCGGGGATCATGACCTGAGCCAAACGCAGACTCTTAATGACTGAGCCACCCAGGCGCCCTGATATGACTTTTATACCATGCACCCAAATATAGGAAGTGAGAGAACAAAGAGTGTACTGAGTGGTGAATTTGTTTATTCCTTTAATATACTTTATATTTTTAACTAAGATTATTGTTGAGTTTTCTCTAAATTATTTCAACCACATGATTTTATAAGAAGCATATGAGGACTTGGTTGGGGGAGGATGCATTTGGGAGGATTGGCTTTTGTTTGATCACATACTCAATAGTAATCATTTATAACAGATTGGGGTTCTATTTATCTATCTGCTGTTTGTTATCCAAAATTACCTCCAAGGTCACTATTCTAAATCAAACAAGTTTGGAAATAATAGAGATTTGAGAATTTTAAGAAAATTATAACAAGTAATACTTGATGATTCTTTATGGTACATTACAACAGTCAAAAAAAATTACTTACATTTTGTCTCTTCCTAACCCAGCTCTCCATCACAACTATAACAGAGACACGATGAACTTTATTCTATCTTGATTCACTTGGAAAAATAAAAGTACATAAAAAAGTTCTAAGATAAACGGACTACTATTACTGGAGCCACAGCTATTAATATCATTTATAATGGCTACTCCCTTTTAAAAGGAGCCCCTTGCCAAAGGAACCATAAAAGCTACTGATTTTCACTTCTACAGAGATGGATTTGTGGATATTAATGTCTCCTTTTGTCACATCTTTTTATTTTATTCAGTAAAGTCGAGAGAAAAGCTAAACTAGGCAGAACAAATAGAAGTTCTTTGACTTGTATGACAGAAAATTCCCTCAGGTGGAAGTTGCAAACAGCTATAATAAATCTTGATTTAGAGAAGTATAATATTTCATGATAGAAGATATTTCATTTCCCTAAACTGCTGTATTGCACATGCCTATAAGAGAAGAGCAAGAAACATGAGATTTTTATTGACTGATAAAAGCAGGACTGATAGTTACTTAGGATCTGGGGGGGAAAAAAAAGCAGTAAGCTAATCTGTAAAATTAAGATAAGGCTATAAATTGTAGGATGGTATTAGTACCTATTTAATAGGGACAATATATGTAAGGTCCTTATCACAATCAGTAGGTAGTCCATTAAATACCTACTATCATCACCACCAGTTTTTCTTTTTTTTTGTTTAAGATTTTATTTTTAAGTAATTTCTATACCCAACATGTGGCAAGAACTCACAACCCCGAGATCAAGAGTCACATGCTCCACTGACTGAGCCAGCTGGGCGCCCCACTAGTGTTACTTCTATTACTACTAATATACCTTAGGCAACACAATATGTTAATTAAAAGTATTTATATTACATTTAAATGACTTGCATTATATCAGAGGTTACTATCAGTTAGAAATCACACTTTTGGGGGGGCACCTGGATGGCTCAGTCAGTTAAGGAGCCAACTCTTGATTTCAGCTCAGATAGTGATCTCAGGATTGTGATCTCAGGGTTGTGATCTCAGGGTTGTGAGACTGAGCCCCACCTTGGGCTCCGTACCATGCAGCACACAGCCTGCTTGGGATTCTCTCTCTCCCTCTCTCTTCCCCAATTCTCTCTCTTAAAAAAAAATAAGATAAAACCTTAATTAAAAAATCACATTTTTTCTATTCCTTTTCATACTTGAATGTAATTTAATATAAATCAGGATTAGTAGTATAGTCATCATAACCCTGTTTGATAATTTAATAGACAAAGCTCAACTTGAGCCCAGTCCCCACTCTAAACATTCCATTCTAGTTTATTTAAACAAAATATTTAACCCCAGAAAGAGTTCTCAGATTATTTTGTGAAGATACACTGGAGGCCATCAACAGGCTACACCCTGATGTAAGTGGGGTTTTGGAAATGAGCTTTGGGAAGTCACAGAGGGGCTAGTCTGGAGGGGAAGGGCATATTGGCAGAAAGAATAGTTAGAAGGTTGTTGGAGTTATTCAAGAATAAAATGAGAAAGAATGTGTCTGTTTTTTGCAAATAATATGAAATGAAATTAAAAAATAGAGTAATATCCCACTTAAGTGGAAATTAACTTTTGGCAGGTCGTAGTCATTCAAAACAAAGCTATGAACCTGTCCTGGAACAAAAAAAATGACCACAAGCACATGCATAAGAAAATGACCCTCAGCCCTATTCAGAGCCTATTTTTACTTTGCATATAAATCCTGCAATCCATCCCAGGTTGCAAAGAAAGTATTTTCAAAATGAAGGAGAATTTAAAAATATATAAAAGGAGAAAAACTATCATAGCAATGCCTCTAGGGAACATTTTCATCTAACATCATCATCAAGCGGAGTTTGGTTATATTAATAACTCAACAAGAGAGCGTTTTCTCCAGAATTCTTGAGAGCTACAGATGGTCAATAGCAAAGTGAGGCTGATTCTCAAGAGGATAGCAGGATAGAGTGGGGAGAGAAAATGGCCAAGTTTCCTAACGGGCTGCCAGAAATAGGGAGGGCAGACTTGGGAGGAGGCAGAGGAAGCACAGAGGGCATGAGAATTGAAGGAATGCCGTGGAACCCCATTTGGACACTGCAACCCACGCACTGCTACAACCAGAACCAAGGTTCAGAACAATGTCCACCAAAATTTCTAAAAGACAGAGATGATTTTGATGGCATCAACTTTCTGATTAATGAGAAAAGCCCAAGTTTTATTTATGCATTACTGTTTAAAATTTCTGAGGTGCCTGGGTGGCTCAGTCATTAAGCATCTGCCTTCGGCTCAGGTCATGATCCCAGGGTCCTGGGATCAAGCCCCGCATCAGGCTCCCTGTTCAGCGGGAGCTGGCTTCTCCTTCTCCCACTCCCCCTGCTTGCATTCCCTCTCTCGCTGTGTCTCTTGTCAAATAAATAAAATCTTTAAAAAATAAAATAAAATAAAATTTCTGTCACCTGAGACAGAATAGTTTTTTTTTAAAGATTTTATTTATTTGAGAGAGAGAATGAGAGAGAGAGAGAGCAGGAGAGGGGGGATGGTCAGAGGGAGAAGCAGACTCCCCGCTGAGCAGGGAGCCCGATGCAGGACTCGATCCCGGGACTCCAGGATCATGACCTGAGCTGAAGGCAGTCGCTTAACCAACTGAGCTACCCAGGTGCCCGCTGAGACAGAATAGTTTAACAGTTCTAAGAAATGACTTTGGGGTCAGGCAGATCTGAGTTTAAATCCCTATTTCACCTGGGTTGTATGACTTTGGACAAGATATTTAACATCTCAGTCTTTCTTCATAATAGTAATGACAATACCTACTTCATTGGACTGTTCTAAAGATGAAATAATATATCTCAAGTTGTATTAGTTATTGATTGCTGCGTAGCAAATTACCCCAAAACTTAGTGGCTGAAAATTTATCATATTATAGTCACTTAACTCAGTCCACATTCAGATGAAGGGATTACACAAGGCATGAATTCCAGGAGGTGGGATCAATGGAGGTCATCTTGGAGGCTGCCTGCCACAACTGTATTTCGCAAAGTGCTAGCATATAATGAAAGCTCATTATGTGCTAGCTCCTAGGATTATTATCTTCTGGAAAATTTGCAAAACAGCTATTTATTGTTAGCAGATAAATGACATAACTACTTGTGCTCAAGCTTCAAAGAATGTCCTAAAGAGCAAATAAAATGGATATACCCAAGTATGAAACTCACATCAAAATATTAAGCCAGCAAGTTATATCTGAACACACAATATTATAAAACATTTGTATCAGGGAAGAGGGGAGACAGTCAGAAGCAGAAGCTTATGAGGAGGGTTAGCATCTTCTATTAACTCTGAAGACTTGAAAAAAGTGGCCTGCTCTCACCATGACCACTGGATTCTGCAGCTGAAGACACCTGAATTAAGAAACGTCCTACTATCTCTCACATGGTGATGTGAGGCAAAGAAAAATTAGTATCCATTACCTCAGGAATTTGGCAGATGGCTAGGCAATGATTTTTATAAATCAGATTTCCTCCAAAGGAAGTGAATACAAACTGTAGGAGAAAATGAAAGAGGAATTCAAAGAATTTGATGGGCTAAATCCTGAACTAAAATAGCTGTCTCTCTAATCTTTGCCAAGAAAAAAATTAGAGATGTCAAAAACGGGTCACTACCACTGTTACAAACATGAACAGCCCTCAGAAGAGCCCAGTCTTGCTACTGTAGACACCCTAAAACTGACAAGCTCAAATCCATTACATTCTAAATGTATCTTCGTCTGCAACCCACCCACCAGCAAAATGTCCTAAGACAGCTGCTAATTTAAAGACAGGATTAATTATAAGTGACTTAGTGACAGATGCTCTGCGTTTGGACTCCAACGGAAAAGTCTCTGTGTTCCGGGCACAATGCTGGTGTTCTACTCTATAAAGATTTTGCTACAGCCATGCAGTGCTACTTGGCGGGTGGCTTGCTTGCAACCTGTTTGGGCATACCACTGTGACTTGGCCTACTTTTCTGATTTCCCCAGCTTGCTGTCCCTTTGCTGGTCCTTTTCTTCTTTCCCTGTGGCTAAAGCACAGTCTTACCTGTCACAGTCCATCAAGGTATACAAGAGAAAGAGGATCCATACCAGATAAATTTACCTGCCCTTCCTTCCCCTATCAGCCAGACAAGGTACTTCAGACAGAAAGCAGTGACCCTCCAAAGGCTCACTTCCTCTCTGGGACTAGTCACTGCCTCAGTTAACTCACAGCTACAGGGTCAGTCAATATTCCCACTTCCCCAGGAAACATCTGACTCTTCATGCCAGAGAAGAAACCTAGAATGTTTTAATATTTATTTTAAAATACACTTGAATCTTAGAAAAGTTAGAACTGCAGAACATTTTTGAGAAGAAAACAAGAAATTGGATTACATTTTCTAGTCTATTAGATGAATTATTTTAAAGAGTTCTCCATGTCTTGTTTTTGGCAGAAGTCCTTGTTATGTATCAGATGTAGAGGAAAAGGATGTTCTTGCCTTAATTTTATTTTATTTTTTAAATATTTTATTTGTTTATTTATATATTTATTTATTTATTTATTTTTAAAGATTTTATTTATTTATGTGAGAGAGAGAGAGCACATGAGATGGGGGAGGGTCAGAGGGAGAAGCAGGCTCCCCGCTGAGCAGGGAGCCTGATGTGGGACTCGGTCCTGAGACTCCAGGATCATGACCTGAGCCGAAGGCAGTCGCTTAGCCAACTGAGCCACCCAGGCGCCCTTGCCTTAATTTTATACCTTATACACCTGGGGTAAGTGTTGGCCAATGATATTTTTTTATACTTTTTATTTTGACTAAGACATTCTTGAATTCAATTCAACATATTTTGAACACTGAATTTTAATGTCATACGAGATAAGATAACCAATGTTATTAATTCTTTTTCTTTATAAAATTAAGCTTTACTTACTGATGCTTGGAGAAAATTATGGTACTTGGGAAATCCTGCTTTCCTTTTTATGTACTTAAGTCATATTTTTTTTAGGAAGGCTTGACTTTATAAATGTTACTCCTATCACATGTTTTGTCCACCAAACTTCTAGGAACTTAACAGTTCTCTTTCATAGATCCTACCCTTCAGACTGCCATATTTTTCTTTTAAGTAGGCCCTATGCCCAACGTGGGGCTTGAGTTCAACAGAGTTCATGACCCCAAGATCAAGAGTCACATGCTCTACAAACTGAGGCAACCAGGCGCCCCTAGACTGCTTGTTGTATTAACTTTGTGTAATCATTACATTCGACAACCATGACTTGCAAAATATATAAAAAAAAAAAAGGAAAGTTACTGCTGTGTCTTATTAGCTCTTAAAGTACACTCTGTGGACTAGATAATTCCTGGTACCTGGGTGAAAATTAAGGCAATCCCCTTGATGTTGCCTGGTACGTCTTAGGTAATAAAGAGTTCTATGGTCAAGTCTCACAAGGCTGTTGCAGTAATTCGATGATTTATTCCTATATAATGGTCAAAATTCAACCCTGCTTTAAAGTTAGAACAAATACCTCCTCTGAAACTTGTGCATCAGGTTTTTGTACCTCCCTTTGAAATACAGTATCAGTCTTCTCAGAGCTTCAACCAAAACTTCTGTGACAACATGCTTCTTATGTATCCCTTTCTCCTTATGTTCATAACTTTTAGAAGTTATACTAGAATTCCCCAAATATTAGCTGTTAATATATCTTAGAGCACCTGCTCTCTATGTCAAATGAAAACAAAGCAACTCTGATGTGTCAACGGATTTATTCTGTTTACCTTTCAGGAAAAAAAAAATGCCTGATTTCTGTCTTATCTTCTCTACTTATCATAAGCATCATATGCTTTCTCCAAACTGTAACAACAAAAGGCCTAAATTTCATCTGCAGGGTCTTCATTGAATCCCAGAGAAGACAATTTTATTCTAGTGAAACCTCACCAACTTTTTTTCTTTTTAGAACATTAGAGCTATCCCTGCCCACTTTTCTCCTTAGTGTTTCTGGTCTACTACTCTGTAAATTACCTCATTCCGGGAGACATTGTTTTCTCATCACTCCCCTTCCCAGGACTACCCCCCCAACACACACAATTAATATACTCCCTACCCACCTTCCAACCCACGATCTTATTCACCCTAGTTCTCTTCATCAATACCTTTGGCACCAAAACCTACTACCCTTACATAAATGAAAGCTTACCCAAATCTACATCTCAGTGCGTAAAACTGTTTTACTCCATTATTATGGTTCATATCCTAACAGAAATTAAGCAGTGCATTGACGTCGAATCTCTTACTGGCCGGTTAAAGGTGTTCCTGCCTTTGGGTCCTTCCACCCAGAGCAGACTAGAGAATAAAGGAGCATCAGCTATCTCTGTCCTTCTCTACCAAACCACTCAGCTGGATCAGTACTGATGCATCCACACCACACTCCTAGAACAACCACAGTACAAACATGTCATAACCATGCTTTGGGACATAGTTCCCACACATGTTATGTATACTGCATCCACAGAATCTACTCTCTCCCTTCATAAAACATAACTTTAAATCACTTATCTCCTGAACTTAGGATACATTTTCTCCACCACTGCTCCAACTAGAGATATAGCAATTATCTAGGTAATCAGGAAAATAGGATTCATCATCTATCCCAGTATACCACTGTCATTTTTGTTCTCCAGAAACACAGCTCTTTTAATACAACCCTTTGCCCAAGTACCTTTAATGGTTCCCCTTTACATACAAGAGTAAATGCCAGTTTGGATTTGAGCTCCTGCACTATAGAGACCTAGCCTTACTGTACTGGAGATAGGGTTGCCAGATTTAGCAAATAAAAATAGAGGACTTTATCTGGCGACCCTTACTGAAGGATAACCTACTGCAGCAGTGAGACCAAACTACTTCCAAACCAAACAAATACTATGCTTGCTATTATTTAAAATTCTAAATCATCAGGGGAGCCTGGGTGGCTCAGTTGGTTAAGTGTCTGACTCTAGATCTCAGCTCAGGTCTTGATCTCAGGGTCGTGAGTTCAAGCCCCACATTGGGCTCCACACCCAACTTCAAAGAAAAAAAAATTCTAAACAGTAAGTATAGCATGGACACTGACCAATCAGAATGGATGCAGATAATTAACAAGCAATAAGGCTGAATCAATGTTTCCCCATAACCTATCAGCTTTGGCATTGCCCAACTTGCACTGCATTCCTCAAAAGAAATACCATTGCCCTTTTCTTTATCCCTCCAAATACTACCCATCCTTCAAAGATTTCTTTAATATTAACTTTTTCTGTAAACTTTTTCTGAATTAACCAAAGCCATTTGAGTTTAGTATAAAGATCAAGGTGAATGCCCCCTTATCTGAATTTCTCTAGCAAAGACCGCTTATGTGACTCACTTGAGATATGCAACCTATGCAGAGTCAACTCTCCATAGATCTTTTGCATTTCTGCATATCTTATAAGCAGAGACACTGCTCTTTGTTCTGGACTATCTTTTCAAGGATTTTTATATAGCAAACAGCCTTGGAAGACAGAGGTAGTATTTCCCTCTGGAGCAAAGGGTAGGCATGCTCACTGCCTATTATAAAAAAAAATCAGGTTTCCTAAGCACAGGGACACTCTTCTGTAACAAAACCCAGTGAGTGTGCAAGTATTCATCAAATCCATGGGTATTACTTCTTTGGGACTTAGAAGCAAGGGGAATGGACTCAAATATGCTAATGCTCATACAGTGTGCTCTTCTGTAAGTATTGAAGTCCTTGTTCTCCTACCTAAGAGTCTTGTGTCTTCTGCCAGCATATATGAAACTAACTGAGAGGCCAATTTGAACTTACTAGTACAGTAAAATCTCAGACCCATCATAGTCATTGCTACTTGTTATTTAAATGTTTTACACATGTAAATGTAACACCTTTAACTAGATTATACTTAATCAGTTACCGTTCATTTAATGACTAGCACTGCACATAGTGATAAATACAAAAAAAAATTTCAGTGAATAATACTTTAGCATATTTTGAGAGGAAAAACAAAAATGTAAAGGGGAAGAGGTTATAGGAAATATTTAGGAAACTCTAAACAAGGAAGAAAGTCTTCTTGAGAAATTGGGCATTGGCTTAAAGTTAAGAATAAGGCTAAACTAGGAATATTGGAAAAAGATCCAGACAAAGTGAAAGAATCAATAGGAACCTCCAAGCCTGATTTCTGAATCGGTGCTGCATATCAGCACTGCCTAATTTTCAAAGAGCCTATATCATCTTCGTCCTTGCCATCTCCAACAAATTATTTACTTCTCTTGTATGTCTAGTGGATAGTATTAAGGATGCCATTGCCATGATGGTAGTACAGTTGGACAGCAGGATGGCCACAAGTTACCTGTGTTTATTTAGAAAGAGAAACGTGTAGTATATTGTTCACCACAGAAGCTCAGGTAAAAGTGTTCACATTATTACTGAATTACCTCTCCAGGATTCCATAAGCAATCTGTGGTAAAATGTTTAACCTCTGTCATTATAAAGAAATGCCAACGGAATGCACTTGATTTTTAAGTAGTAAAGTTCACATTTGGGAAATCAAAACCTTTCTTGACCTGAAACTTTATATTCCAAATAGGCACATGGATTATGACCTAATGTCAAAATTTTTCTAGCCTCTTTCCCTGACTAGTTTTAATTTCACAAGACAATTTTGGATGCCCTCATGCTGAATCTCATCACCCATCAGAACATTTAAAGTAAAAACATCTGACAGACTTGGCTTATGAATTCATTTCCATAATGTTCAAATATCCGTATCAAGCCTCTGTGTCTGATAAGTGGGCTTTTTTGGAAAAAGAATAAGCATATTATAAGCCAGCAGGAGTCATCCTGCTACTTACATTTTTATGCAAGAATTAGATATTAGGAGATTCCTAGGTCAGAGTAATCAACTTCAATTTAAACTTTTTTTTTCTTTTGTAGGATTTAGCGGCTTCTAGAAATGGTCTATGATGACTTCTAAATGCAATGAAAAATTGAAGGAAAAAAAAGCATGGTGTTATGTTTTTCTGATATCTTCAAGCTCCTTATCTTAAAATCTATAACTGAAGTATAAAAGTCACACGTTTATAAAACATATATTCTATAAGTGTTTTTCTTCTCTCCTTCAACCAGGCCTAAAACCTGGACATTAACAAAGTTTACTTTGCTTACTTCCTCCCTAACCTCCGTCAGAGTCTTACCCCTAAGCTCCTCATTAGGTGCCGAGCCTCCACAACTTACCCCAGCTGCCATGTTCCCTCTCCAGTCCAGGACCTCAGGCTTCCAGAGTGTAGCCACATTCAATGACTAAGAGTGCCATGGTAAAGGGAAGTACCAATGATTTTACATATGACTTTTTTGAGTCCAAAACAACGTACCTCATGCCAGGCTTCCTGAGAATTATTTTCTTAATGCCAGAAGGTTATTCTAATAGTCAAATAAAACAGTTCCTGGCACATAACATGGGCTCAATAGCTTTTTAACTGAACTGAACTAATCATAACAATTTTCAGCAGAATGAGAGAGAAGATGTTCCAGTTCTCACACATTTTGCACTATAGACACAGGGCCTAATAGTAACAGACTGACAAATCTTGCATAGAGAAAGGGATACAGCCAAAAATTAGGCTGAGAATGTTACTCACTAATTCACTGCACAAGCAAATTTGGGCCACTTAATATTCATTATCAATTTGGAGGGTCAGATAACAAATCATAATGATAACCATAAAAAAGATAATTTTCAGTACTTATTATACACTACATATTATGGCCATCATGTTATATAGACTGCCTCTGCACTGGGTCATACCATGTATCAGTCAGGACATGTTAGTTAATACTATGAAACAAATAGTCCTGAAATATCAGTGTCTTGAAACAGCAAAGATTTATTTCTGGTCCACATTGTGCAGCCAGCAGGTACCAGCTGGAGCTGACAGAATACTACGTCAACACTTTCTTCCACCATCTCCAAGACAGGGGAAACGTTGTGGCAATTTGTGCATTGTTTTATAAAAACTTTTGTCTGGAAAACACACACATCACTTCCACTCACATTTTATTAGCCAAGCAAGTTACTGACTTCAAGTGGCCAGAAGAAAGTCCAGAACATTATTAACAGCCCTAATTAAACCACCTTGTAAAATATTAGAGCCTCAAGAGACTTTGGAGATTATCTTGAAATAACCTGTCATTTTACAGATATGGAATGGAGACACAGAGAGATGAAATTCACACAGCCATCAATGGTAGAGTCAGAGGAAAGAGCCTGCATCCCACTATGGGACTTTTATCCTTAAGTAATCATGCTATTGTAGGAAGTTTGTCTGTATATATAGGAATTACTATAGATAAGGCAGTACTTGGTAAGGAGGGCTGTTCTGTGGGTTTATTAGTTCAAAGAAAGTTTTCCTATATGTTTTAGTTTGGTTCTGTTCTATCCAGATACTTACCTATGAGGGAACCTAAAAAGGTCTTTAAATAAAGTTCTTAAAATGACAACAAAGAGTTAGTTTAAAGTAACTGAACTACCCAATAGCTAATATAGTAAGTTCAAACTACAATGATAGCAAAATGTACTGCACATTTGTTATGTGCCAGGCACCACATTAACATCTAATAGGTACTATTCATTTCCACCTCGGAACACCCCATTAAGGTATGTACTGATATTTTCACCATTTGACAGAGATAAGAGAGCAACCAAGAAGTTAAATAACTTGCCCAAGGCCACACAGCTATTAAGTAGTAGACCTAAGATTTTAAGTTGGACATTCTAGCTAAAACCCGCACTCTTAATCTCTGCCATCCCAAACCACTACATTGTATGTGAGGACTTCATTTATCTGTTAATCTAAGTATGAAATAAATACACACAATAATTTGTAGTTAATTTACAGTGTCTAATTTTAATTTCCAGTTTCTTCAGCAACAGATGGTTAAAGGAAATGTCCCTGGCCTACCTAGGCAATTTCATTCTATCCATTGTACCTTTTAAGTTTCTTGAGGGCAGAGATCAGGCCAACATCCAGCACCATGCCACCAATGTAATTAATGCTTAATAAATATTTATGGAGGGAATGAATGAATTCAAGTTCTCCATTATTTCTGATTTATCACTGTCACTCATAACATCTAAACTAGAAAATCTTTATTTAAAAGTTTTTTTTTTTAATTTTAATACACATTTCAAAAACCTTTAGGTTCGGGGCACCTGGGTGGCTCAGTTGGTTAAGCGACTGCCTTCAGCTCAGGTCATGATCTCAGGGTCCTGGGATCGAGCCCCGCATCGGGCTCCCTGCTCAGCGGAAAGCCTGCTTCTCCCTCTGACCCTCCCCCTGCTTGTGTTCCCTCTCTCGCTGTCTCTCTCTCTCTCTGTCAATTAAATAAATAAATAAAATCTTAAAAAAAAAAAAAAACCTTTAGGTTCTTGGTCTGAAATGCTCAGATACCATCTTTATCAACTTTTCATTTTTGCCAACGCACTGTTTGAGATTTTGGCTGTATATTTTGCCCCCAAAATAGCTTTGTGGTATCTGTTGAACTGTATTTGCTTTTTATCTTTCCCATGCTATTTAGCCATTTGGTACCATGTGCACCTTTCCCATCCCAGGGAGAAGGTACTCCCTGAGTTCATGAAAAGAAATTCAGTTGCCTACTACCCTATCATACATCAATTCCCCGTTGCCACCTAATGTCCTCCAGAATCCAGGCTGAGAGATGGAAACAGGTCAGTGAAATCTGATACTAAACATAAGATTCACGAGATACCTGGGTGGCTCAGTCGGTTAAGCAGCTGCCTTTGGCTCACGTCATGATCCCAGGGTCCTGGGATCGAGCCCCAGATCAGGCTCCTTGCTCAGTGGGGAGCCTGCTTCTCCCTCTGCCTGTCGCTCCCCCTGCTTGTGTGCTCTATCTCTGACAAATAAATAAATAAAATCTTTAAAATAAAAAAAAATAAACATAAGATTCACAAAATTCACCATTTCATGTAGTAGACAAGTACACTGGAAATTTCTGTTTCCTTTGATGTATTGATTATCAATTGTAAAAAAAATAGGCAGAAGTCAGGCAGAAGGAGGGAAAAATAGAGAAAAAAAATAAGAGACTGTAAGATAGACTATCATATCCTCAACTGTTCCTATCAGGAGAGGGACCATGTCTTGACTCCTTTTCTGGTTATGAAGTACCTATTTCCTAATCAAGTCAACTTTAATAACTGATAAGAAGTTCTTAAAGAATTGGAAAAAAAACTATTAGTTTAGAGAGTATTCCTCACATTGTGCTCTTGACTTAGTTTTCCTCAAAATACTTATGTATGCTTCATGTTAAATGGGTTCTTTGATCAAATAAACTAGGAAAAAAGTGGGTTAGAACAATTAAATGGTTTTCTTCATAAGACTTCTCAGATATCTTTCAACACATACTGCATAACTAGAAATTTATAGGGTACTTTAAGTTCACCCTATTTTCTCATCCTTTTATACCAGTATGGTAAAAAAAAAGCTATACTTTTGGATGTTCATTTGTCTATAGGAAATGTGTATTTGTTGAGTCATACACGACAAGTAAATTTCTTCCGAATCCAGAGCTGAGGACTGAAATTTTCCAAAGGACCTATTGTTGAGAACCCATGTATTAAATAAACACGCCATTTAACAGTCCTTCTAAGCATATATTGCAATCACACACACACACACACACACACACACACACACACACACACACACACACAAAATCAGTAAACTTCATTTATCTTGTTTGGGGAATTGATCATAATATTTTGTATTTCCTTAATTGGCAGGATCCTTCCATGAGTTGGGTGCTCACTTTCTACCTAACTAATGCACCAAGAATGACTGAGACCATTTATAAGTTCTACCAGATCCAGCAATGTGCTCAAAATTCATGATCTCTTCCTCTGGTTAGCAGAGCTAGAAGAGCTAAGTTCAACTACTGTCACTGTCACTCGTTGTGTAAGTTGGGCAAATTATTTCATCTTTATTAGTCTCTATTTCCCCCCTTCTGTTGTGAATAGCAATACTTCTTTTGAGAGTGTTTATGAGATTAAATGAACACATTTTTGATAGAGGGCTAGCACAACTTTTAAAGAAAGAATGTAGGTGATCTAATATACAGAATTGTTGAATTATTATGTTGCACACCCGAAACCAATATGACACTATGTTAATCCTATTTGGATAAAAAATGTTTAAGTAAGCTATCTATTCCACATACCTGATTGACAAAGATATTGTCATGATTATTGTTTTATTTGGTGCTGGTGAGAATACAGTAAAAGGTTACTAACACTAAAAAAAAGAGAAAGAGAAAAGAGTTGACATGTTTCTCCAGGGTTAGTACCAAATCAGAGGTGCAGCGTTGGGCCCTCCAATTGCAGATGGGCACCAAACAGCTATAGGTAGCTAGGTTTCTATTTCTGGGAAGAAAAATACATGTTGTTGGGCTCATGCTTAGTCCCCATCCCGGACATCATAATCAATTTCCTCATTAACCTATTTATTCTACTCAAGGGAGATTTCAATGTTAGTTATTTTCACTCTCTCATCTCCAATTCACTCTTGAGCCTGACCCCATCTGGCACTCATACTCACCACTGGATTTAAATAGCTTTTTCTAAAAAAAGATTTATTTATTTGATAGGGGGAAAGGGCAGAGGGAGAGGGAGAGAATCTCAAGCAGACTCTCTTTTGAGCACAGAGCCATATGTGGGGGGCTTGAAATCAAGAATCGGACACTCAGCCAACTGAGTCAGCCAGGCGCCCCGTTAGATAGCTCTTTTTAAGAGAACTAAAAGCCTCCACTGGCCAAATCCAATGGTCAGTAATTAATCAGGATCCTTTTCAACACTCTTCAATTCTTTTCCTTGAAACTTTCCTTATTTTGGCCTCTGGAACCTTACTTTCTCCATTTTCTTTCTATTCACTTCTCCTCTTTGTTAGATCCTTCTCATCTCCCATCCCCAGGGCTCTAATCTGAGACATCGCCTCCCTGTCTATACTCCCTTTAGAGGTGATATCATCTACTCTCTGAGCTCTAACTTTCCTCTATAAGCTAGGAATTTCCATATTTATATCATCAGTTCAGACCTCCTCCCCAAATTCCATACAATATAACTAACTATCTACTCAATATCTTCATGTAGTCATTTAATAGGAATCTCAAAAATAATACATACAAAAATTATTCCTTCCAAATGCCAACTTTATCTTTCTGTTGTTCCGACCAAAAACTTTGGAACCCATCCTTGACACCTCTCTTTTTCTCATACCCATATCCAATATATTAGCAAATTCTGTCAGCTCTACCTCCAAAGGATATTCAGAATTCAACCACTTCTTAATACCTTGCCCATAACCTCTGTAGTTTAATCCATTATTTCTTTACCTGAACCACTAGTTTCCTAACCTGGCTCCTTCTGTCCCCTTCACCTCCTATAGTCTATTCCCCACATAGCATTCCAAATGATCCTTTTAAAACAAGTTATATCATGTTACTCTTCTAACTGAAATCCTCTAGTGTCTTCCCATCTCAGAATTAAAACTCAAAGTCTTTATTGCGCTTTATAAGACTACATGATTAGGCTTCTGCCTCCTCTACTTTCCCCGTTGCTTGCCATCACACTGGCCTCCTTGCCGTTTCCAGAACAAACCAAGCATATTCCTGCTATCTATTTGAAACTCTCTGCAACACATTTACCCCTTACTAGTGTAAAATTCCTTAAACAGTATCTAAAATATCACCTCATTACTCTCTACCTACTGACACTTTTTTCTTCTTAGCATTTACTACCCCCTGAAAATAGTATGTGTATTTTTATTTGTTATCTCTCTTCCCACTAGAAGTTTATAAGTTCCGTAAAAGCAAGGGCATTTTTGTTTTGTTTTGTTTTGTTACCATTATATCCCACTTCCTCAAACAGTGTGCCAAATATATTTTGGTATGATTTGGTAAATACTGGTTGAATGAACTAATTCAATAAAGCATTGGAGTGGCAAGGGAATGAGATTGACTGACGTCCATAGGATGGTCATCTCGTCCTTTGCAATAGAGAATTTGTATATGACCCAAATATTCTCTCACCTGGGACCATATTAGAAAATCCAAAAAAAAAATTTACCTTCCCTTAGACTTTCTTGTCACTAATCCTTGACTTTTTCTGTCTCTAAGACCCTGATCACTCAGCCAATCTGTCATTACACATGAGTCATATAATTCTTTATCTCAAACTTTTCTTCTGCCAGACAAATGGACAATATGATATATTTGGAATTAAGCCCACCTAGAGAATTTTCCTTCCCACTGTCCTCCGGGAACACTATACATCATGCAGCACTGTAATTAAGATTTGAATCTTCTCCTCAATATCATTATTAACTCCCCAGGTGGCCATGAATGTAGGTTCACAAAGGTGTAGCAGTAAGGAGGAGTAGATGCTGAGAGTTTGAACTACCTATTCAGGCAACTTTCTTGTACCTTCAGGATCTGCTGTTTTCACATTCAATTTGATGATGGGGCACTGCTGGGCACCCACAACTTAATGGCTAGGCAGATATGACAGCATCAATTTATGAGGGGCAACTCAGGTCACTTCATCCCTTAGTCCTATGGTGTCTACTGAGCTAGTTGCAAATAAGAGCTACTTCTTAATGTGACTACAGTTACTTGCACAAAGGGAATTATTTTGCTTCTTTTCTGTTATGGATTCTCGCCTTGGAGCTTGACTTATTTTCACTCTACTCCCCAATCCGCCACAGACAATTTTTTCATCATAATATCTGCTACTTCATTAAAGTAGAGTGGCGTGACTAATGGACCAATTTGAGAGCTCTTCTCTTGTTTGAAAACCTTCAGGTTCACATAACATATGCAGATGTAAAAAGCATTACCTCTAAAGCATACACATACACACACACACACACACACACACACACACACACACAAATTCAAAGATTTGTACCTCTTTCTTAGTGGTAATGGGCTCATTGAATAACTATTTGTTTTTCACTTCGAAGAAAAAGTCCTGATAATCTTCAAAGAGGTGACAGGATGCTATATTGTCAAGGTTTTTATCCTCCTCTTCCGGTAAGATGTCTTACCAAGACTTCTAGGATTTCTTCTACTTCCCTTTCTCCTCATATCATCAGGATGTGACAAATGTGGTGAACCAACACGACAGTGATACAGCCACGTTTCCTTTAGACAAAATTATAGCATAAAGCTGGACAACTGATTGGACCCTAAAGCAAAACAGTAAGAGTGTACTATTTTCCCTGCCAGATAAGAACAAACTGATTCTGTTATTTTTTACTTACTGGACAAAGACAGAAAATATTCACCAGCTTAAGAGCTGCATAACAGATTCGATGGGCTCATAATGATTTTCTCGACTTAGGAGACCTCATCAAGAAAAGTAACTATAATTGAATTCACTACCTGATTAAGCTTAGAATAATCTACCATCATTCTCCAAGATACATCTGTCTTCTGCATTAATCTAACTGGGGATGTGATAAGAATCATCAATCTTCATCTTTCAAGCCTTTAGTAGTGAGTAGTGGCACTAACATCTACAATTTCTCTAGAGATACAGGGTTGATTTTGATTTCCTTTTTTGGAAAAGAACAGAAATTTCAGATGCTTCCACTTTGCCATTTCTATCACAACGGGATTCATACCAATTGTTCTCAACCCAGAGAAAAATTGTGATTCAGAAAGTATATTCGTATCTATATTTTCTTTCCTTTTTGCTCCTTACTCTCAACTGTACAGATTTAATGCTGCATTTCTAACACCTCCTGTAATCAAAGTAAGTGTCTTTGCCCTTTGAAATACACTCATGTCTACAAGAAAAGAAAGATCATAAGCTCCAAACAGAACCAAATAGATTTCTAATTATAAACCCATTATCTGCTTAAACACATGTGACTTTGCCCACATTCACTTTCCTAAGCCTCAGTTTCCTCATCTATATAGGGTGATAAGTCTAAAGACTTATGAGGCAAAATCACCGAGTGTAGGCATTTATAGTAACCATAGGCAGGGTTGTAAAGCACACGCTGATTTTTTGCCTAAAGTGTTCCAATTCTCCAAGCCTTCTACTTTTCCTTTGGATTTTTTTCTGGGAAACACATTGTTTCCTTTCTCTCCTTAGGTTAAGTTCCCTCTTATGTATATTCCCTTAACACCATCTCTCTAGTGTTTGTTTCGGTTATTATTTTATATTCATTTTTGTATTTACTTGAGGATTATCTGTCTTTACAAATGCTCTCCATGCCCTGTGAGGGGAAGCCATGTCTGCTTTAGTTCATCTTTGTAGTCTTCATGCGTAGACTATTACAAGACTATTACAGGAACTTAAAAATTAGTTCAGTGGGGTGCCTGCCTGGCCGAGTTGGTAGACTATGTGACTCTTGATCTCAGGGTCATGCATTCAAGCCCTATGCTGGGCATAAAGATTACTTAAAAAAAATTAGTTGAATGAATGAATGAATGAATATCACAAAAGAACAACTAATTAGCACTTAGGATGGGTAATAAATACTCCATACTTTATATACACTACACATATAACACCCAAACATCCTTCATATTTCTTCACTATAAATTTGGGAAAGTGAGATTCAGAGAAGGCTCTTTGCTGAAATTTATCCATTTTCCTCATTGGTCTTGCATATTCTCTCTCTTCCCACAATATCTTGATCACACAAAAATCTCAAGTGCATGATATAATTTGTCTACAATTTTAAGACCTCCAATGCAACACAGCTGATTTGGGAACTCTAGTCTGCATCAGAAACATATGAAAGCTAGTTTAAGTACCTCTGCCATGCACAGAGATTCTATTCTGTAGTTCAATAGAGAGACCCAAGTATGTATGTTTTTATAAAATACCTCAGGTGATGCTGATGCTAATGCAAAGACTATGCATATATCACTTCAGAAATTTTGGGAAACCTAGGAGTTAAGGAAGCAAAAGAGTGGTAGGGTTGGAATGTTTAGTGGTAGATCACAGAGAACTTCAAAGGAAGTTCTTAAGGAAAAGAAATTCTTACTCTTGGAATCTGAACTCCAGTATTCTGAAATGTCTAAGTGTTCTAGGGGATTAGAGATTAACTAGTACTGTGATAGGCAAAGAAACCATCAACACTGATAACTTAAAAATTGACTTTGTAGGCTGAGAAATCTTGATTTTTTTTAAATAAAAGAACCACTAAAACTATATATGTGAACTATTTTACATTTATTTCTAATTACCATGCAGCCTAACAACATTTGTGTATACTCCTAAATGTAGGTCATAGAGCTTCTGTATAATTGAAACTGTGATCTCCGTGAATCTCAGTCTTCTTAGGTTACTTCCCTAAAACTACAGAGATTTGTTTTTGCTTTGTAGAGAGAGAGAGCACGCAGGGGAGGGGAAGAAAGAGAGGGAGGAGAATCATAAGAAGGCTCCATGTCCTGTGCAGAGCCCTACAAAGGGCTCAATGAGATCATGACCTGAGCCGAAATCAAGAGCTGGACGCTCAACTGACTGAGTCACCCAGGCACCCCTAAAACTGACAGACATTTAATCACAACTCTAAAACAAATAGTAAAAATCTAATATTTATTTGTTCATTTATTTTGGGTGATGTTTTTGGAATTATCCCATACCCTACTGGAAAAAGAAAACCGATATATACTTTCTAGAGGACAATTCGGGATCTCTGAGAATGACAATTGAGATTTTGGAGGTAGACACAAAATGAACTGTGCTCTTCTAACCATTCCACATGGTGTCTCTGGGCAATGGACAAAGGAGCCTTATATGCCTCACTGAAGCACATTTCAAATGCTAACATAGGACTTCATGTATGAGAATGGGCACTTTCACTCTGTGAGTTAAAGGATACACTTTGCCTTTGTTTGTCATGGAGATTATTAGATTATTTTTTCTTTAAAATAGTTGCCAAGATCTCCATGAAAAACAAATAGAATTTTCCACTTACACATTCAACCCATGTATCCCCTTTACATAATTCTCTTGGTTCCTCAAATATTGACATTTAGGCAGTACAGTGAAACTGAACAAACTGAACTAAAAATAAATTATCAAAGAAAACTCTAACCTGATCCTACAGATTTCAGGTAACTCTTCTTTAAAATAATATAGGTATTATATCAGAATATAGATATATAAGAATACGTAATTGTTAAGCTAAGACTCGGAAATCAGATTGACCATAGTTCAAATATCAGCTCGGCCATTTACTAGCTATGTGATCAGAGGTCAAGTTTCTGAACTCCTTCAAGACTCTGCCCATTCATCAGTAAAAGGGGAATATCTACTGCATAGGTTTGATGTGAGAATCAAATAAAAGCATGTATTGAGTACATTAAGACGGACCTGGTGAAGGTAGATATCAAGAATTATTACCTTTTAGGGGCACCCAGCTGGCTCAGTCAGTGGAATGCGCCAACTCTTGATTTCAGGGTTGTGAGTTCAAGCCCTATGTTGAGTGTGGAGCCCACTTAAAAAAACCAATCAATCAATCAATAAAAATTAAATAAAATGTTACTTCTATATTTAAAAAAAGGAATTATCACTTTTTATTATTACTAGCCATCATTGATAATAAAAAACTATTGGGAACAATCATAATAGTGATTATCATGAGGATATGAAACAAAGGACCAGCAGATCTTTCAAAACCTCAAATCTGTATTTTTGATTGTGGCCACAGTTGTTTATAAACTCTGACTCTTGCCTTTTGGACTCTGATAGAGGCTTTTCTTTCTTAGCCCATTTGTTAAAAAATATTTAAGAATTTGGGGTTAATGTACCTGTTGAACAAAATGACAAAGGTTCCTTTGGTTCCTAGTTTTCAAGTCTCATGCTTGTTTTGATGTTTTTTGGAGGAGGGAAATTGTGATGCTCAAATGGTAGCAACGCTTTTATCACACGCCCCATTAGCTCTCTTGATGTGAAAAGCTGAACTTGGTCCACACAGCTGTCATTTAGCATTCTCACCTGTGAAAAGAAAAATTAAATAAAGATGGAAACTTGCTATTTTTCTGCTTCAAAAATAAAACAAGGCCAGTAAAACTGTCATCAGGTCACTTTTCTCAGAAAAGCATTGGCTGACGTCCCGAAGGCAAATTGAATTGTGGAAAACGTCCCCACTGATTTTTGCAGGACAAAGCAGAGTAACATAACGGGGGACAAAGCAGGCCATGAGTTGAAAATAGGAAGGAAACTAAAATGTAAATGAGCACTCATGAACTCACATTAATGTTGCTTTGCTTTATTTGATAAACAAAGGAAAACACTGGGAACTGATTTTACTGTTAAATATTTACCTAAAGGTTGATTAACATAAGTCTTTAATTTGGAGCACTGAAGTTGAGATGAGGTATGCCTAACTTCCATGGATGTTAACTTTGCACTTAGAATTATGTACAGGTAAATGACCAAGGAAACATTCTGTCTGCCTGAGTTGCAACATTAGAACATACTCACAAAGAGGGGCGTGTTTCAAGTAACTCAATTTGCATTACTTTGGACCTAAGTGGAAATCATGATTTGACTCACATTCTAATGGAGAACAGGAGAGAAAGAGTAAATATCAGTACTGAATACAGATACAGTCACATTATATTTCATTGAAACTTTTTATTTTGGCAAGAAAACACTACAAAGAATAGTGTTATAAAACCTCAATCTTCTGGGCCCTTGACGGGCTCAGTTGGTGGAGCATGGGACTCTTGACCTCAGGGTCATGAGTTCTAGGCATAAAGCTTACTTTATTAAAGAAAAATGTTAGTGCTCGCTTCGGCAGCACATATACTAAAAATATTAAAGAAAAATGTTAAAAATAAATAAATAAAACTTTTATCCTCAAGCATTAATACTTCAAAGACCGAGAAAGACATTATATAATTAAATAAATAATGAACTCATTCGTGGGAATAAAAAAGGATTAAGGGTTACTTGCTTTCTTCCTTGGGGTATCTCTTCACTAGCTTTTATTAGATGAAAAATACTTTTGAGTGAAATTCCTAACGGAAAGTGCTTATGTTTATATTGTTCTAATTTTTTACACTCAGTTAGATAGATTCAGAATTTACAGAATCATCCTATTAGGATAGGTTTCCTTTTAAAGAAAAAGGTGGCCAGAAATTCTAAGGTCAGCTGGAAGTTAAAAACTGCAATAAATTGTAACTAGAAAATAAAAGGTAAATTTATATGAGTAACAAAGAGAGTATTTTTCCTGAAACTTGACATAGCCCTCCACCAAAGTATTATTTTTCCGATTACCAGAAGATGCTAAATAAACTAGATCGTGATTTAAAATTATTTTTGTGGGAAATTTAATAGATCTAATCATGAAACATAAAGAGACACATAAATGGAAAAAATATGTTAAAAATGAGGAAGTGGTCATCTTATGACAAAGGGCTATTAGTTTCATAAAAATAGTAAATTGAGGTAATAGGTAAAAGGTAGCAAAATATGCCACATTAGCATAAAGAAAATTTTAGCCTGAATGCAAATGAAAAGGAATATATACACAAAAAGCTCTTGGCCCTTCCCCATTTAACTAAAAGTAGGATTTGAATTTGTAAAGTTGTTCCCCTGCCCCTTTCTACCAGAAAGGACACAATTTAATCACCAGTGACAACTCTAGACCCTTAACAGCCCAGAGATGCACTAGAGGAATCTTACATATCAAACTTTACTTACTAGATTTTATTGCCCATTAGTTCCCCCATACATTTACCTTCCCACAATCCCTAGAAACTCAGTCTCTTTCCTTTGTCCTGTCACTTCTCTAAAAATTTATTGTTCTATTATTAAGATACTGCATAAGCCCAAGTTTTAACCACCCCTTTGAGTAGTTCATCGAGTACTCCCATGTATATATGCAATGCACATGTTAATAAGCTTCTATTTTTCTTTTGTTAATCTGTCTTTTGTCAGTCTAATTTGCAGGACCCCAGCTGGAGAACCTCAAATGGGTAGAGGAAAAAGAAAACTTTTCCTCCCCTACATAGAGACTCAGCAAATTGGGGATATTCTACAAAAATTATTTCAATAAATATCTTAAATCATAAGAAGATTTAAATTGTAGAAGTAAAAGCAGGTATGATCACTTCACTCATTAATGACAATGAGGCTGGTGAACAACATAAGATGAAGGTGCCATATGCTTAGCAGAACACCATGTGAATTATAAGCTCCTGTCTGGAAGATACCAGTGAGCTGTAGTGAGGTAGAGGGAAACAAAGATGTCGTGCACCAGCCTACATTCCCTGAGACCAGTACATAGCCCCTTAGATATGCCAAGGCTATTGTCTTGCCAAAGCTCCAGGACAACCAACAGGCCTCCGTCACAGAAAAGACTGAGGGTAAGTCTCAGGCTGCTGTTTGTGCAGTGTTCTGGGAGTGGAAGCCTACCAAGTCCTAAGTCCGTGATTGCTACAGTCCTGTGGGATCTAGGAATGCAAGCTCCCCCAGCCACCAGACCCAGGCCATCAAGGATATTCCTGGGGGAGGCAGCAGCCAAGACCAGGGCACCAGACATGCATAAAATCTCCCCTCTGGGAAACACTGGCAGGCTGGAGTGCAGGAGCAAGACAGCATGACGATAGCACCCACGCTCCAAGGTCTCTGGAAAGGTCCACAAGTGGCCCTCAGATGTGTTTAATGAGAAGCCTGCCCCTCAAGCTGCAGCTTTAATGAGGAAGAGCTCATGGGCCTCTTTCACAGAAAGACTGACCTGCTGGGTCTGTTACCTGTTGCTGCGCCCTGGAGATGGTAGCCATTTAAGAACTTTCTCTCTTTTTCTCTGTGGGGCTCAGGAGCATAAGCCCCACTGATCACTAGAGCCAGTTGATGTAGAGGTTGCCCCTTAGCAGAAGCCACAAAAGCTGTGGCATCAGACACGTAATAGCTGCCCTCCAGGAGATACTGGCGCTCTGGAGCACAGCGGACGGAGTGTGCAAAGAAGGCACCCACTGGCTGGAGTAAGGCGGAGGGAGAGTGGGGAGATGGCGCCTGCTGGGTAATGAGCATTTTAAAAAGAAAAACAAAAAAACATTGTTCAAAAAAGAAAAGAAAATGGCATCTGCCAGCTAAAGGAAGAGAGAGGGCATAGAAATGGTATCTGCCAAGAAAGAAGAAAAGGGAAGAAAAGAAAGAAAAAGAGAAAGAAAAGAAAAGAAAGAAAGAAAGGAAGAAAGGAAGAAAGAAAGAGAAAAGAAAGAAAGAAAGGAAAGAAAGAGAGGAAAGAAAGAGAGGAAGGAAGGAAGGAAGAAAGAAAGAAAGAAAGAAAGAAAGAAAGACAGAAAGAAAGAAAGAAAGAAAGAAAGAAAGAAAGAAAGAAAGAAAGAAAGAAAGAAAGAAAGAAAGAAAGAAAGAAAGAAAGAAAGAAAGAAAGAAAGAAAGAAAGAAAGAAAGAAAGAAAGAAAGAAAGAAAAAGAAAGAAGAAGAAAGAAGAGAAGCAAGCTTGGAGTTAAAAAAAAATGGCGTCCCGCAGCTGCAGCAAGTGGAGAGGAAAGCACAAACATGGAGCGCACCTGTCTCCGTCCCAGCAGACACTCCTAGTGTGTGTTAAAGGAGCTGCCTGCCTCTCAGACCAACATTCCAAGACGAGAAAACGGAGCTCTCCCACGTGAAATCCGACACCCCCCACAGGGGCTGCTTCTGCGCTGGAACCTGCAAAGGGTGAGTCTGAGGGCAGGAGAACCCTGTAGTCTTTTTGATCCATGGCCCACTGGTTTTCAGAGCTAGTGGTTTTCAAGGTTCCTCTCCCAGGTTCAGGTGTTAAAGGTGGGGGCGCCCCATGCGGAGTTTGAACCCTTGGCTCGTCTGGGAGAAGCTCGGGGTTTCGAGTTCCCTCCCGGCTGTCACTGCGCCGGGGGTGGGGTTTACTGCCAGACTGAGTGTGTCCATCTGTCTCCTACCCAGCTCAGTGGGGACCTCCATTTGCCCGACGCATAGGGGCCGTCGGCGTTTTGTTGTTGTTTTCCAGAGGCAGTTCCAAATGTAGCGGAGATTTGGTGTATTTGTGGGAGGAGGTGAGTTCACCTCTTACATCGCCATGTTGAGCAGAACTTACTTTTGTTGCGCATGTGACCTAATGTGTATGCACAGTGTATTTTAGAATTATCCCTAAAATACAAATGTGTTAAGCCATTAAGACCTGCTGTAAATGGGGCCCAAGAATGCAAGAGCACCTCACTCTGAGGGCCCCAAACTGGCCTTGACAAAATCCAAACGCAGAGAGACAAGTGGTGGTGGAACAAAGGATTTATTTCAGTGAGGCCAATATCGGGAAGACAGCAGACTAACATCTCAAAAAACGGTCTCCAAAGTGCTGACAATACTTTTAGATTTATGTAAGGAAAATGTGGAACAAAGGTCAGGGGGTACAAGCAGGTGCACAGTAAATGTCAAGCTGATCATTGTTTTAGGGTCAACCAGTTGGGGTCTTGCTGATATTAGGCCAGTCCCTATTATTTGAGGGAGAAGTTTTGATTTCCAAAAAGGGATGCTTTGCCTGCAGGGTCTTTTGCCTGAATTAAAACATAAGCTGAAAAGAACTTAATCAGAAAGCGCAGGGGGTGAGGTGGGGGTGTCTGGTCTGGGTGGCTCAGTCAGTTAAGCGCCTGTCTTCTGCTCCGGTTGATCCTGGGGCCCTGGGATTGATGCCTGCTCAGCGGCAGGTCTGCTTCTCCCTCTTCCTCTGACCCTCCCTCCCAACCCCCACTCCCCCCACAAACCCCGCCCCCGCTCTCTCTGGCTCTTCTCTCTCTCAAATAAATAAAATCGTGAAAAAAAAAAAAAAAGTGCAGATGGAGGCCGAAACAGGGGTAGTCGAAGTCCTCTTTCAATACCAATATTTATTCCTTTATTAGGAATGTTATATTAAGTATCTACTGTAGGCCAGGGACTTTCCTAGGTGCCAGAGGTACAGCCGGGAACAAATCCATGAACCAATGAAATTTACATTGCAAAAGGGAGTCTATAAACATATTTTAAAGTAATAAAGCAAGGTAATAAAAAAGAGAGTGCTGGGGTATTATTTTCCATGGGGAGACCAGAGCATTCTTCCCTGAGGAAGTGGCATTTGGAAAGAAAATTGAATACAGAAGAGTTAAGCTGAGGGAGAAAAACCAGGGAAGAGGCTGTGGCCATGGCCCGGGTAGAAAAACCCAGGAGCACTGCCTGTATGTTGGCAGGTGCATTGTCATGAGCACAGAGAGGACTTCAAGAGAGGTTTACAGTGTAGCAAAAAAATTATTTAAAACTGCCATCCTACTGGTAGCATTTACCTCAATTTTCTCATTTCACACCAACGGCAAAATTCACAAGGGGCAGAGATGGGAAGAGTTTTACATGCAAATCACATAATTTAAAACCAAAAACCCATCTTCAGCATAGTAGAAAAAATCAAATCCCGAGGGCTCTAAGGACTGCTGAAAGAGAAAACTGTCACATTTCCACTTATCCTCAACAAAAGAATACAGTCAGTAACGTCATCATCAAAACACTTAATAAGGAAGAACTGTGTAAGAGATGAAGACACTTCGAGGCATGTAAACTGCCTGTCAGTGGTTATATTAATTATTTAGTGGAAGAATATAGCATGTAGTTACCTTACAATGTGTGATACAAACTATGGAAAACAAAAGCTAGGGTAATAGACTTTATGGTGAGGGGGGCGGAGCAAGATGGCGGAGGAGTAGGAGACCTAGATTTCGTCTGGTATCAGGAATTCAGCTGAATAGGGATCAAACCATTCTGAATACCTACGAACTCAACAGGAGATCAAAGAGGAGAGTAGCAACAACTATCTGAACAGAGAAGCGACCACTTACTGGAAGGTAGGACATGCAGAGAAGTGAATCCGAGGCGATATTCGGGAGGATAGACGGCGGGGGAGGGGGCCTCCGTCGGCCGCTTCTGGCAAGTGATAGAGCCGCGGAGCACAAAATCGGACCTTTTAGAAGTCGGCTCCGCTGAGGGACGTCGCTGCAGTGGCTAAGCAGGGGGTGGAATCCTCCCGGGACAGTGTGGTCTCAGGACCCTTGGGGTCACAAAAAGACCGGGGGTGCCTGAGTGCGGCAGAGCTCCCGGGTATCGGAGCGGGGAAGCCGGCTGCAGAGACGGAGCGGAGGGGCAGGCTCTCAGCTCGGGGTGGCCATAAACTGTGATCCGCGGCCCAGTCGGGCCACTGCTCCTCCAGCAGGGACCCAACAAGCGGCAGAGCCAGGGAGACTCCCCTTCCTTCCCGGGGAGGAGCGGCGCGGAAATGCACCGCAGGGATCTGCTGGGTTTGGAAACTCCACACGGGGTCAGGTGCCGGAGATAGCAACGCTCGGTCACAGGCCGGGTGAGCACGGAGAGCGGCCGGAGACCGGGGACACAGGAGTGACTGCTTTTTTCTGGGGGCGCACTGAGGAGCGGGGCCCCAAATTCTCAGCTCCTCCGGGTGGAGATTGGGAGGCCACCATTTTTGCCCTGGTCCTCCAAGGCTGTACGGAGAGCTTGCAGGGAACAAAATCTCCTGAGATCAAACCCGAGCAGCTTGCTTAGCCCGGACCGACAAGGGCGGGGCAATTCAGCCTCCAGCAAAGACATTTGGAAACCACGGCAACAGGCCCCTCCCCCAGAAGATCAGCGCGAACAGCCAGCAAGGCAACACCAAGTTTACCGATCAAGGAGAACGGGAGAACTCCAGCGCTAGGGGAATACTGCACATAGATTTCATGGCTTTTTTTTACCATGATTCATTAGTTCATCAAAGTTAATTTTTGTTAACTGTTTTTTTTTCTTTTTTCTTTTTCCCTTTTTCAACCAACATCTTATCAATCTCTTTTAAAAAAAAAAATTTTATTTTTCATTTTTAGAGTCATATTTTATCCCTTCATAGTAGTTACCCTTATTTTTGGCATATATATATATAAGTTCTCTCTTTAAAATTTTGAGATACAGTTCCTTCTAACAGATAAAAATATACCCTAAATCACTAGTGTATGGCTCTGTTCTAGTCTCCTGCCTGATCACATTCTCTCCCTTTTTTCTTTTTTTTTCTTTTTTTTAAATCTTCTTTCTATTTCAAACTTCTTATCTTATCAAGTCCTTTTATAAAATCTTTTATAGTTTTCATCTTTACAGTAATCTTCTATCCCTTCATTGTATCAACCCTTATTTTGTACATATATGTCTTTCTTCCTTTAAAATTTTAGGAGGCACTTTTTTCTAACAGACCAAAATACGCCCAAAATCTAGTGTGTGGCACTGATCTATGCACTAGCCTGATCGTATTTGATCACATTCTGCTTTTTTTGTATTGCTCTGTTTTGGTTTTTATCTTTTTTTTTTTCTTCTCTTTCTTTGTTCTTTCTTTCCCTTTCTTTTCCCCTGGTTTCAGGTCTTTTCTGATTTGTATACAGTATATTTGCTGGGGAAGTTGTAAACCTGTTAGCATTTTGTTCTCTCATTCATCTATTCTCCTCTGGACAAAATGACAAGACGAAAGAAATCACCTCAGCAAAAAGAACAAGAGGTAGTACCGTCAGCCAGGGACCTACTCAATGCAGACATTAGTATGATGTCGGACCTAGAGTTCAGAATCATGACTTTAAAGATACTAGCTGGGCTTGAAAAAAGCGTGGAAGTTATTAGAGAAACCCTTTCTGGAGAAATAAAAGAACTAAAATCTAACCAAGTCGAAATCAAAAAGGCTATTGATGAGGTGCAATCAAAAATGGGGGCACTAACTGCTAGGATAAATGAGGCAGAAGAGAGAATCAGTGATATAGAAGACCAAATGATGGAAAATAAAGAGGCTGAGAAAAAGAGGGAGAAACAAATACAGGATCACGAGGGCAGAATTCGAGAGATAAGTGATACGATAAGACGAAACAACATTAGAATAATTGGGATCCCAGAAGAAGAAGAAAGAGAGAGAGGGGCAGAAGGTATATTGGAGCAAATAATAGCAGAGAACTTCCCTAATGTGAGGAAGGAAACAGGCATCAAAATCCAGGAGGCACAGAGAACCCCTCTCACAATCAATAATAATAGGTCAACACCCCGACATCTAATAGTAAAACTTACGAGTCTCAGAGACAAAGAGAAAATCCTGAAAGCAGCTTGGGAGAAGAGATATGTAACCTACAATGGTAAAAATATTAGATTGGCAACAGACCTATCCACAGAGACCTGGCAGGCCAGAAAGGACTGGCAAGATATCTTCAGAGCACTAAACAAGAAAAATATGCAGCCAAGAATACTATATCCAGCTAGGCTATCATTGAAAATAGAAGGAGAGATAAAAAGCTTCCAGAACAAACAAAAACTAAAGGAATTTGCAAACACGAAACCAGCCCTCCAAGAAATATTGAAAGGGGTCCTCTAAGCAAAGGGAGAGCCTAAAAGCAGCAAAGATCAGAAAGGAACAGAGACAATACACAGTAATAGTCACCTTACAGGCAATACAATGGCACTAAATTCATACCTTTCAATAATTACCCTGAATGTAAATGGGCTAAATGCCCCAATCAAAAGACACAGGCTATCAGATTGGATTAAAAAACAAGACCCATCCATATGCTGTCTGCAAGAGACTCATTTTAGACCCAAAGACACCCCCAGATTGAAAGTGAGGGGGTGGAAAACAATTTACCATGCTAATGGACACCAAAAGAAAGCTGGGGTGGCAATCCTTATATCAGACAAACTAGATTTTAGAACAAAGACTGTAATAAGAGATGAGGAAGGACACTGTATCCTACTTAAAGGGTCTATCCAACAAGAAGATCTAACAATTGTAAATATCTATGCCCCGAACATGGGAGCAGCCAACTATATAAGACAATTAATAACAAAAGCAAAGAAACACATTGACAACAATACAATAATAGTGGGGGATTTTAACACCACCCTGACTGAAATGGACAGATCATCTAAGCAAAAGATCAACAAGGAAATAAAGACCTTAAATGACACACTGGACCAAATGGACTTCACAGACATATTCAGAACATTCCATCCCAAAGCAACAGAATACACATTCTTCTCTAGTGCCCATGGAACATTCTCCAGAATTGATCACATCCTAGGTCACAAATCAGGTCTCAACCGGTACCAAAAGATTGCAATCATTCCCTGCATATTTTCAGACCACAATGCTTTGAAACTAGAACTCAATCACAAGAGGAAAGTCGGAAAGAACTCAAATACATGGAGGCTAAAGAGCATCCTACTAAAGAATGAATGGGTCAACCAGGAAATTAAAGAAGAATTTAAAAAATTCATGGAAACCAATGAAAATGAAAACACAACTGTCCAAAATCTTTGGGATACAGCAAAGGCAGTCCTGAGAGGAAAGTATATAGCAATACAAGCCTTTCTCAAGAAACAAGAAAGGTCTCAAATATACAGCCTAACCCTACACCTAAAGGAGCTGGAGAAAGAACAGCAAATAAAGCCTAAACCCAGCAGGAGAAGAGAAATAATCAAGATCAGAGCAGAAATCAATGAAATAGAAACCAAAAGAACAGTAGAACAGATCAACGAAACTAGGAGCTGGTTCTTTGAAAGAATTAACAAGATTGATAAACCCCTGGCCAGACTTATCAAAAAGAAAAGAGAAATGACCCAAATCAACAAAATCATGAATGAAAGAGGAGAGATCACAACCAACACCAAAGAAATACAAACAATTATAAGAACATACTATGAGCAACTCTATGCCAGCAAATTAGATAACCTGGAAGAAATGGGTGCATTCCTAGAGATGTATCAACTACCAAAACTGAACCAGGAAGAAATAGAAAACCTGAACAGACCTATAACCACTAAGGAAATTGAAGCAGTCATCAAAAATCTCCCAACAAACAAAAGCCCAGGGCCAGATGGCTTCCCAGGGGAATTCTATCAGACATTTAAAGAAGAATTAATACCTATTCTCCTGAAACTGTTCCAAAAAATAGAAATGGAAGGAAAACTTCCAAATTCATTTTATGAGGCCACCATTACCTTGATCCCAAAACCAGACAAAGATCCCATCAAAAAGGAGAATTACAGACCAATATCCTTGATGAACATGGATGCAAAAATTCTCACCAAAATACTAGCCAATAGGATCCAACAGTACATTAAAAGGATTATTCACCACGACCAAGTGGGATTTATCCCTGGGCTGCAAGGCTGGTTCAACATCCGCAAATCAATCAACGTGATACAATACATTAACAAAAGAAAGAACAAGAATCATATGATCCTCTCAATAGATGCAGAAAAAGCATTTGACAAAGTACAGCATCCTTTCTTGATCAAAACTCTTCAGAGTATAGGGATAGAGGGTACATACCTCAATATCATAAAAGCCATCTACGAAAAACCTACAGCGAATATCATTCTCAATGGGGAAAAGCTGAGAGCTTTTCCCCTAAGGTCAGGAACGCGACAGGGATGTCCACTCTCACCACTGCTATTCAACATACTATTAGAAGTCCTAGCCACAGCAATCAGACAACAAAAAGAAATCAAAGGCATCCAAATCGGCAAAGAGGAAGTCAAACTCTCACTCTTTGCAGATGATATGATACTTTATGTGGAAAACCCAAAAGATTCCACCCCAAAACTGCTAGAACTCATACAGGAATTCAGTAAAGTAGCAGGCTATAAAATCAATGCACAGAAATCAGTGGCATTCCTATACAACAACAACAAGACAGAAGAGAGACAAATCAAGGAGTCGATCCCATTCACAATTGCACCCAAAACCATAAGATACCTAGGAATAAATTTAACCAAAGAGGCAAAGGATCTGTACTCAGAAAACTATAAAATACTCATGAAAGAAATTGAAGAAGACACAAAGAAATGGAAAAACGTTCCATGCTCATGGATTGGGAGAATCAACATTGTGAAGATGTCAATGCTACCTAGAGCAATCTACACATTCAATGCAATCCCCATCAAAATACCATCCACTTTTTTCAAAGAAATGGAACAAATAATCCTAAAATTTGTATGGAACCAGAAGAGACCCCGAATAGCCAGAGGAATATTGAAAAAGAAAAGCAAAGCTGGCGGCACCACAATTCCGGACTTCCAGCTCTATTACAAAGCTGTCATCATCAAGACAGTATGGTACTGGCACAAAAACAGACACATAGATCAATGGAACAGAATCGAGAGCCCAGAAATGGACCCTCAACTCTATGGTCAACTCATCTTTGACAAAGCAGGAAAGAATGTCCAATGGCAAAAAGACAGTCTCTTCAACAAATGGTGTTGGGAAAATTGGACAGCCACATGCAGAAGAATGAAACTGGACCATTTCCTTACACCACACACAAAAATAGACTCCAAATGGTTGAAAGACCTAAACGTGAGACAGGAGTCCATCAAAATACTAAAGGAGAACACAGGCAGCAACCTCTTCGACCTCAGCCGCAGCAACTTCTTCCTAGAAACATCGCCAAAGGCATGGGAAGCCAGGGCAAAAATGAACTATTGGGATTTCATCAAGATAAAAAGCTTTTGCGCAGCAAAAGAAACAGTCCACAAAACTAAAAGACAACCGACAGAATGGGAGAAAATATTTGCAAATGACATATCAGATAAAGGGCTAGTATCCAAAATCTATAAAGAACTTATCAAACTCAACACCCAAAGAACAAATAATCCAATCAAGAAATGGGCAGAAGACATGAACAGACATTTTTCCAAAGAAGACATCCAAATGGCCAACAGGCACATGAAAAAGTGCTCAACATCGCTCGGCATCAGGGAAATCCAAATCAAAACCTCCATGAGATACCACCTCACACCCGTCAGAATGGCTAAAATTAACAAGTCAGGGAACGACAGATGTTGGCGGGGATGTGGAGAAAGGGGAACCCTCCTACACTGTTGGTGGGAATGCAAGCTGGTGCAACCCCTCTGGAAAACAGTATGGAGGTTCCTCAAACAGTTCAAATTAGAGCTACCATTCGATCCAGCAATTGCACTACTGGGTATTTACCCCAAAGATACAAATGTAGGGACCCGAAGGGGTACGTGCACCCCAAAGTTTATAGCAGCAATGTCCACAATAGCCAAACTGTGGAAAGAGCCAAGATGTCCATCGACAGATGGATAAAGAAGAAGTGGTATATATACACAATGGAATATTATGCAGCCATCAAAAGGAATGAGATCTTGCCATTTGCAACGACATGGATGGAACTGGAGGGTGTTATGCTGAGTGAAATAAGTCAATCAGAGAAAGACATGTATCATATGACCTCACTGATATGAGGAATTTTTAATCTCAGGAACAAACTGAGGGTTGCTGGAGTGGTCGGGGGGTGGGAGGGATGGGGTGGGTGGGTGATAGACATTGGGGAGGGTATGTGCTACGGTGAGCGCTGTGAATTGTGTAAGACTGTTGAATCACAGGTCTGTAATTCTGAAACAAATAACGCAACATATTTTAAGAAAAAAGAAAAAGAAGAAGATAGCAGGAGAGGAAGAATGAAGGGGAGTAAGTCAGAGGGGGAGACGAACCAGGAGAGATGATGGACTCTGAAAAACAAACTGAGGGTTCTAGAGGGGAGGAGCGTAGGGGGATGGGTTAGCCTGGTGATGGGTATTAAAGAGGGCACATTCTGCATGGAGCACTGGGTGTTATGAACAAACAATGAATCATGGAACACTACACCAAAACAAATGATGTAATATATGGTGATTAACATAACAATAAAAAATTTAAAAAAAATAAAAAAAATAGACTTTATGGTACTATCCACAGCAAATGATTGAGTTTTTGCAATAATTACACATTTTACTCAGAGTATTTTACACATTTTACTCAGAGTATTGCTTTATATTTATCAGGCTTGCACATCCATTCCTGAGATATTAAGATCCTGTATGTCCAAAAAAGCCCCATACCATTTTCTTTACCTCCTGTTTTGTAGTTAATAACTGAGACCCTATAGATGCCTGCACATAAACAGTCTGGACATCTTCAAGGAATGATGAAAATGTTTAATGAATTTCGCTCATTACATACCAGGGTAGGTGAATATGTGAAACCCAATTGGTGCCCAAATGGTAATCAGTGTTTTATTAGGTTTTTTGTTTGGTTCTCTAATTCTGGACTATATATATGTATATACATTTGAGGTACAGAAGAGGTAGCTAGCAATAAGACAAACCTTTGAAAAATCATAAAGCAAATACTTCAAAGAAAATATGTTTTCCTGGAATACTGCACAGTACTGAGCTGGCATGTTGTCAGCAAAAAAAAAAAAAAAAAATCAGTGTTATCTCTGAAGACAGAGCACACAACATAATAAAGAGGATTTGGTCTGAATAGCGAGGTGGTCCTACAATGCTTCAGACCATTTGCAGCGGTACTTTGGGACCCGAGCAGCCTTGTGGCAGTCTTCTCTAGCGACTATTTGCTGCCAGGCCCTGAGATAAGAAATAAGCCCTACTGGTATTATTAAAATAGGAAAAATAGGAAATCTCATTAAACACTGTCAACAGTTTCAACTCATTCTGAATATCCCCATAGAGCAGCCAATAATCCAATAATGATAATGTTTCCAGTAATACACTTAAATGTATCTCACTAGAAATAACTGTCTTGACACTCCATAAATGTGTTGCACAGTGAAATCTTTTTTAGTTCAGACATCTTCGTGTTAATGATATTTCATAAAACTTGACTATTAGGTACAATAAACCAGTACTATAAGCAACTGTGTAAACCACATAAAACAACTGCAACAGTCATTTTTCCTTTTTAAATCTACAGACTGTCTTCCCATAGCCACCGTCAGTATCAGCACTAGTTGTCCTGGCTCCCCGGGGTCTACCTTGTTGTCCTTCATAAACAAAATTTTCTTCTAGATCTGCTTTCTTGGCCTCTTTCTTCTAAGCACCCCCAATACTTACATGCCAGTTTTTTAATCTGGTGTTTGGTTTGTTAGAACTGTTATATCGAATAAGCTTAGACTCTTTGGCCCCTTCTGGTGATCCTCCAACACTCCCTATCTAAAATATTTTTTCCACTTTTTTCTTCTTAATTTCTCAGAGAGACAACTTGCAGGAAAATTTTAACACAGTAAAAAATGTAAATGATGTCAACTGCAGACAGTAACTGACAATCCATGGAATGGGCTGTCAGTATTTGAGTTGAGTTTACAATGGCCACAGCATGTGTTGCGTTGGTTTTAATGGGTAATACCAATCAGAGGAGAAGAATGTGGAAAACTTAGATATTAGCTCCATGCATAAAGAGATAAAAATTTTAGGGGTGCCTCGGTGGCTTAGTCATTGTCTGCTTTTGGCTCAGGTCATGATCCCAGGGTCCTGGGATCGAGCCCAACATCGGGCTCCCTGCTCTGTGGGAAGCCTGCTTCTCCCTCTCACACTCCCCCTGCTTGTATTCTTGCTCTTGCTCTCTGTCAAATAAATAAAATCTTAAAAAAAAGATAAAAATTTCAGAAGGACACATATAATACATAATGAGGAAGGGCTAGGCAGTTCTTTTGGGAGGAAAATTTACCATCTTAAAATCAGGGAAAAATTTATGATGGACAGTATGTTGTAAGAGATTCTGCTCTATGATAAAAGCAGAATGAATTACATCAACAAAATGACAGAGATGTGATTCAGAAAGCAAAAGATGTTTTTGTCAGCAGGGCACCTGTAGTTAAAATATAGTTTCTGTTGAGAACAATGACTGAGATCCTATGGGAAGGAAAACGTTGTGTATATTAAAAGGAAATCTTTGAGCCCATGAGCTCAAGAGCCTCTTCCTGGTCCTGCCTGTCAATTCACAAATCTGATCTACCAAATCCAAAGTAAATCAAACATTCATAGCTCCATGATGCCTCACAAACTGGTCTTCTGCCTTCAGTACATGAAGAAATCCTATAGGAGGAAGTGTCAGAGCATCTACATGTGATCATATTTTGCTCTTTAATAAGTAGATCAACCATGTTATTTATTGGACAAGTGAAGCAATTTTCTTTTTTAAAAAAGATTTATTTGAGAGAGAGAGGGAGAGAGAAAGAGCACACACTAGCAGGGGGAGGGGCAGAGGGAAAGGGAGAGGGACAAGCAGACTCCTTGCTGAGCAGGGGGCCCAATGCAGGGCTTAATCCCAGGACCCCGAGATCATGACCTGAGTTGAAGTCAGATGCTTAAACAACTGAGCCACCCAGGTGCCCCTCTTTTTTTTTAAGTTTTAATTAAATTCCAGTTAGTTAAAAATACAGTGTAATATTAGTTTCAGGTGTACAATATAGTGATTCAACACTGCCATACATCACCTGGTGCTCATCACAAGTGCATGTCTTAATCCCGTCACCTATTTAACTCCCCCACCTCCCTTCTGGTAATTACCCATTTGTTCTCTCTAGTCAAGAGTCTGTTTCTTGGTTTGCCCCCCCTCTCTCTCTTCTTTTCCCTTTGTTTTGTTTCTTAAATTCCACATTAGTGAAATCATATGTCTTTGTCTTTCTCTGACTTATTTCGCTTAGCATAATACTAACTCCATCCATGTCCTTGCAAATGGCAAGATTTCATTCCTTTTTTTAAATTTTATTTTATTCTATTATGTTAGTCACCATACAATACATCATTAGTTTTTGATGTAGTGTTCCACGATTCATTGTTTTCGTATAACACCCAGTGCTCCATGCAGTACCTGCCCCCCTTAATACCCATCACCAGGCTAGCCCCTCCCCCCTCCCCCCCCAGAACCCTCAGTCTGTTTCTCGGAGTCCATCGTCTCTCATGGTTCATGGTTCATGTCCCCCTTCCGATCCTCCCCCTTCATTTTTCCCTTCCTTCTCCTAATGTCCTCCCTGCTGTTCCTTATGTTCCACAAATAAGTGAAACCATATGATAATTGACTTTCTCTGCTTGACTTATTCACTCAGCATAATCTCCTCCAGTCCCATCCATGTTGTTGTAAAAGTTGGGTATTCATCCTTTCTGATGGCTGAGTAATATTCCATTGTATATATGGACCACATCTTCTTTATCCATTCGTCTGTTGAAGGGCATCTCGGCTCTTTCCACAGTTTGGCTACTGAGGATGTTGCTGCTATGAACATTGGGGTGCATATGGCTCTTCTTTTCACTACATCTGTCTTTGGGGTAAATACCCAGTAGTGCAATTGCTGGGTCAAAGGGTAGCTCTATTTTTAATTTTTTGAGGAACCTCCACACTGTTTTCCGAAGTAGCTGTACCAACTTGCATTCCCACCAACAGTGTAAGAGGGTTCCCCTTTCTCCACAACCTCTCCAACATTTGTTGTTTCTTGCCTTGTCAATTTTTGCCATTCTAACTGGTGTAAAGTGGTATCTCAATGTGGTTTTGACTTGAATTTCCCTGATGGCTAATGATGATGAACAAATGTTCATAATGTGTCTGTTAGCCATTTGTATGTCTTGAGAAGTGTCTGTTCGTGTCTTCTGCCCATTTTTTGACTTGATTATTTGTTTTTTGGGTGTTGAGTTTGAGAAGTTCTTTATAGATCTTGGAAATCAGCGTTTTGTCTGTAGTGTTATTTGCAAATATCTTCTCCCATTCTGTGGGTTGCCTCTTTGTTTTGTTGACTGTTTCCTTTGCTGTGCAGAAGCTTTTTATCTTGATGAAGTCCCAAAAGTTCATTTTTGCTTTTGTTTCACTAGCCTTCTAGTGAAATAGATAGAAGTTGCTGTGGTCGATGTCGAAAAGGTTATTGCCTATGTTCTTCTCTAGGATTTTGATGGATTCTTATTTCACATTGAGGTCTTTCATCCATTTTGAGTTTATCTTTGAGTATGGTGTTAGAGAATGGTCGAGTTTCATTCTTCTGTATCTAGCTGTCCAATTTTCCCAGCACCATATATTGAAGAGACTGTCTTTTTTCCATCGCATATTTTTTCCTGCTTTGTCGGTGATTATTTGGCCATAGAGTTGAGGGTCCATATCTGGGCTGTCTATTCTGTTCCATTGGTCTATATGTCTGTTTTTGTGCCAGTACCATGCTGTCTTGGTGGTCACTGCTTTGTAATATAGCTTGAAATCCAGCAACGTGATGCCCCCAGCTTTGTTTCTCTTTTTCAACATTTTCTTGATGATTCGGGGTCATTTTTGATTCCATACAAATTTTAGAATTGTTTGTTCCAGCACTTTGAAAAATGTCATTGGAACTTTGATCGGGATGGCATTGAAGGTATAGATTGCTCTGGGTAGCATAGACATTTTAACAATGTTTATTCTTCTGATCCATGAGCATGGAATATTTTTCCATCTTTTTGTGTCGTCTTCAATTTCTTTCATGAGTGTTCTGTAGTTCCTACAAGTGGGATTTATCCCCGGGATGCAAGGGTGGTTCAACAGTCGCAAATCAATCAATGTGATAAACACATTAATAAGAGGAGAGGGAAGAACCATATGGTCCTCTCAATTGATGCAGAAAATGCATTTGACAAATTACAACATCCTTTCCTAATTAAAACTCTTCAGAGTATAGGGATAGAGGGAACATTCCTCAAGTTTTTAAAATCCATCTCTGAAAAACCCACAGCGAATGGCATCCTCAATGGGGAAAAGCTGAGAGACTTTCCCTTAAGATCAGGAACATGTCAAGGATGACCACTCCCGTCACTATTGTTCAACATAGTACTAGAAGTCCTGGCAACAGCAATCAGACAACAAAAAGAAATAAAAAGTATTGAAATTGGGAAAGAAGAAGTCAAACTCTCTCTTTGCAGATGACATGATACTTTATGTGGAAAATCCAAAAGACTCCACCCCCCCAAATTACTCAAACTCATACAGCAATTCAGTAATGTGGCAGGATACAAAATCAATGCACAGAAATTAATTGCTTTTTTTTAAGATTTTATTTATTTGACAGAGAGACACAGTGAGAGAGGGAACGTAAGCAGGGGGGAGTGGGAGAGGGAGAAGCAGGCTTCCTGCTGAACAGGGAGCCCAATGTGGGACTGGATCCCAGGACCTTGGGACCATGACCTGAGCTGAAGGCAGACGCTTAACGACTGAGCCACCCAGGTGCCCAAAATCAATTGCTTTCTTATACACTAACAGTGCAACTGTAGAAAGAGAAATTAGAGAAAAGATTCCATTTACAATAGCACCAAAAACCATAAGATACCTCAGAATAAACCTAACCAAAGAGGTAGAGGATCTATAAGAACTAAAGATTTCATTCTTTTTTATGGCTGAGTAATATTCCGTGTGTGTGTGTGTGTGTGTGTGTGTGTGTGTGTGTGTGTGTGCGCTTCACATCTTCTTTATCCATTCATCAATTTATGGAGATTGGACTGTTTCCATAATTTGTCTATTGTAGATAATGCTGTAATAAGCATTGGAGTGCATGTATCCATTTATTAGTATTCTTGTATTCTTTTGGTAAATACCTAGTAGTGCAATTGGATCATAGGGGAGTTCTATTTTTAACTTTTTGAGGAATCTCCATACTGTTTTCCAGAGTGGCTGCACCAGTTTGCATTCCCGCCAAAAAGGCAAGAGGGTTCTCCTTTCTCTACATCCTCACCAACAGCTGTTGTTCCTTGTGTTGTTGATTTTAGCCATTCTGACAAGTGTGAGGTGATACCTCATTATAGTTTTGATTTGCATTTCCTTGATGATAAGTGATGTTGAGCTTCTTTTCATGTGTCTGTGGCCATCTGTATGTCTCCTTTAGAGAAATATCTTTTCATGTCTTCTGCCCACTTCTTTAATTGGATTGTTTGGGTTTTTGAGTGTTGAGTTATATAAGTTCTTTATATATTTTGGATACTAACCCTTCATTGGATATGTTATTTGCAAATATTTTCTCCCATTCCATAGGTTGACTTTTAATTTAGTTGATTGTTTCCTTCACTGTGCAGAAGTTTTTTATTTTGTTGTAATTCCAGTAGTTTATTTTTGCTTGTTTTCCTTGGATCAGGAGACCTATCTAGAAAGAAGTTGCTATGGCTCATGTCAAGAAAGTTACTGCCTGTGTTCTTTTCTAGGATTTTTATGGTTTCAGGTCTCACATTTAGGTCCTCAATCCATTTTGAATTTGTTTTTGTGTATGGTGTAAGAAAGTGGTCCAGTTTCATTCTTTTGCATGTTGCTATCCAGTTTTCCCAACACCATTCGTTGAAGAGACTGTCTTTTTACCTTTGAATGTTCTTTCCTGCTTTGTCAAAGATTAATTAACCATATAATTGTGAGATCCAGTCTGGGTTTTCCATTCTGTCCCATTGATCTATGTGTTTGCTTTTGTGCCAGTACCATACTATGTTGATCACTACAGCTTTGTAATACAACTTGAAGTCGGGAATTGTGATGCCTCCAGTTTTGCTTTTCTTTTTCAAGATTGCTTTTGCTATTCGGGGTCTTTCATGATTCCATACAAATTTTAGGATTGTTTTTTCTAGCTCTGTGAAAAATGCTTGTGGTATTTTGAAAGGGATGCATTAAATGTGTAGATTGCTTTGGGTAGTATAGACATTTTAACAATATTTGTTCTTCCAATCCATGAGCAGGGAATGTCTTTCCATTTCTTTGTCTTTTCAGTTTCTTTCATCAGTGTTTTATAGTTTTCAGAGTACAGATCTTTCACCCCAAATGAGGAAATTTTCAAGAGTGAGAAGGGGAAATATAAATTAGGATGGTAACAGCCATAAACTGTACAAACCAGAACATTTGTTAACCCCATTTTTAGCCATAACTTCTGGTTTCTAGAAACTTACTTTACCTAGGTCCTTGTACATGTTATCCTTAAAAATTACCACTCATATTATGGTAACATGAATACAGACATATTTTTAAAGTCATCAAATTGCATACATCAATTGTATATTAATTATGTGCAGTGTTTTGTATACCAATTAGACCTCACTAAGGCTAGGCAAAACATGCCAGTCCTGGGCACCTGGGTGGCTCAGTCAGTTAAGCGTCTGCCTTCGGCTCGGGTCATGATCCCAGGGTCCTGGGACTGAGCCCCGCATCGGGCTCCCTACTCCACGGGAAGCCTGCTTCTCCCTCTCCCCCCTTCTTGTGTTCCCTCTCTCGCTGTCTCTCTCTCTCTGTCAAATAAATAAAGTCTTTAAAAATAACAAAAACATGCCAGTCCCTGTTGAAAGACAAAGTGTTACAGGCCCATAACAAAGTCACAAATCAAGAGTAAGAAGTTAGAAACTTTGATAGTGATTTGACAGTCATTTTATGTTTTTATCTGAGCTTTTATTTTGTATGCCTTTTTTTACTCTCATTTTTTCCACTTTTCCTAGTTATTTTTCTTAGTCTTTGATGGGCTGGAAATTAAAAAAAACAAAACACAAGATAGGCCCTTGGTCACAGACAGTAAGAAGCGCTGACCAAGAGTTTTTCTTTCCATAGCTTCAAGGAATCTTCAAACTGGTCATCATAATGGAGCTTGTCATCTGCAGACCTGAATGTCATCACCAAGTTTAGCGCATCCCCAAGTATACAGTATCCTAAGTGAAAAGCTCAGATAACTACAGTCGTTCCTCCCTCTTTCTGTCTTCTTCCTCCTACTCAGTCTACCTAAAAATTTCTCAGTTCTGTCTTCTTTCTACCCTTCCTTGCTTTCTTATTTCATGCCCTCACATTCTCCTTCCTAGATCATTGCCATGGCCTCCTTGCTGGATACTGCCTCTAGCTTCATTCCCCGCCCCCCCACTTCATCAATAAAAGTCCACCCAGTCAAGTGTGTGATCCTTGGATGGGGTGTGTAAGTATACTCTTTACATGACTTCAGTGAACACCCATCCTATATGTTAAAAAAGCTATAACATAATACAGAAGCCCCTATGCCCACTCCAGGTGATCTAACCATTTCTTACTCTATTCTTTGCCTCCCTTCGCTTAACCAATGTACAGTTTGTGGTTGCCCCCCACATACAGCACTTTTGTCCCTGGGACTTTTGCTCCAGTTGGGTCTCTGCCTGACCTCATTCCATTGCTTCACATTTTAAGACTCGCCTCTGAACATGACAGGGCTATTATCTCTTTGAGATCTTGATTGCAATTTTTTTTAAGATTTATTTGTTTATTTGGGAGAGAGAGAGAGGGTGCAAGCAGGAGGGGCAGAGGGAGAGGGAGAGAGACTGTCAAGTAGACTCCACTCCAAGTGCAGATCCTGTTGCGGGCTCAATCTCATGACCCTGAGATCACAACCTGATCTAAAACCAAGAGTCAGTCGCTTAACTGACTGTGCCACCCAGGCACTGCAAGATCTTGATTGCAGTTTTTTTGGATAAATATGCAGAAGTGGAATTATGGATCTTGGTAGTTCTCTTTTTAGTTTTTTAAGGAACTGCCATACTATTTTCCATAATAGCTGCACCATTTAACATTCCTACCAACAGTGTGCAGGGGTTTCAATTTCCATATCCACACTGATACTTGCTGCCTTTTTTTTTTTTCATATTAATCATCCTGACAGGTATGAAGTGATATCTCATTGTAGTTTTGATTTGTATTCCCTGATGATGAGTAATGTTGAACATTTGTTCATATATATCTGTTGACCATTTGTAGCACTTTTCACTGTAGCCAAGTGTGGAAACAACTAAATGTCCATAGACAGATGACTGGATAAAGAAAAGGTGATATATACATACAATGGAATATTAGCCTTTAAAAACAGGAATCCTGCAATATGTGAAAACATGGATGAACTTTGAAGACAATAGGCCAAGTGAAATAAGCTAATCACAGAAAGACAAATACTGGATGATTTCACTTATATGAGATATTTATTTTTCTTACCTGTGTAAAGGTGGATGGCGATTATTCTCTAAATGCCCTCTCAAAGATTTTGTTTTGTTGTCTGTTTTTTATGTTTTTATGTATGCCTGCAGGCTACACCATGTTATGGCTCCCTATTCATTTCAATAGAACATGTATATTTATTTTATATTCCTGAGAAAGAAAGAAACTGAATGGCTCTTCCTTGTTTTGATTAGAAGAGCAAAAGAAGCCAAAGTAGGGTACAGTGCTTGGTGAGAAGGAAATCTCCAAGCAGTTTCCACACTGGCCAGGGCATTTGGTCAGATAGGGTCAAAATCTGGAAGTTTTCCTCATCTATTTATCAATGGTATTATCAACAAATCACAATTATAGTGAAAGAGTCACTAAAATCTGAGATTCAAGGGGCAGGACATGAGCAGAAGGCTACTCAGCTGCCTCTGCCTCCTAAAGAAAGGGCAAGTTGTTAATAGAGGATTTACTAGATTTGCCACCTTAAAGTTAATATGCTAGAGAAAGGGAAGTGTTAACTGTAATGAAAGGGTGCGGTACAACATGTCAATGGATTCTTGGGCCATCATTCAAGAAACAGGAGCTACCTGGGATGCCTGGGTGGCTCCGTCATTAAGCATCTGCCTTCAGCTCAGGTCATGATCCCAGGGTCCTAGGATCAAGCCCCGCATCGGGCTCCCTGCTCAGCGGGAAGCCTGCTTCTCTCTCTCCCACTCCCCCGCTTGTGTTCCCTCTCTCGCTGTGTCTCTCTCTGTCGAAAAAATAAATAAAAATCTTTAAAGAAAAAGAAAAAAGAAACGGGAGCTTCCTCACTTAAGAATATGCTTTCCTGCTCTCCTTTCCTTTCTTCCTTATAAAAGGATAACTGCTGTTTATTGACTATGTCAACAGAAGGGAGGTGAAATGAAGTAGGGATTGAATAAGTAAACTTAAATATCATCAAGGAGTCTGCAGGGAGACCACATGGAATCCTTGGCAATTAGTGGTAGCAGGAGTTAGGAGAGGCAGAGAAAATGCAGATATAACGATCAAATCCGGTATTTAATCTCATATAATCTTTCTAAATGTCAATTGTCTTTTAAAAATGTAACTTTTTGAATGTACATTGAAAAATGTAACTTTCAGTTCAGTAAGTGTATCTTTTTAGTGCCAAGCCTGCTAAATCCATGTATAATTCTGAAGTAATGTAGCACCTGATAACTGCAATCAAAGGAGCTTACAGCAACATTTTCCTTGTATGTGATCAGTGTTGTTTCAAAGTTATATGGTAAATATTACCTGTGGATGTTGGAGAGGGCAAATAAGCCACTGTTGTTAAGAGATTTAGGTGGTAAAAAAATTTGTGAAGACGATTGGTATATAATTCGAGAGCCTTAAAAATTTGTGTTAGATACTCAACATTACTGATTTTTAGGAAAATGCAAGTATGCGCACATGAAGACCACAATGAGATACCACCTCACACCCATTAGGATGGCTCTGGTTCGCTAGGGCCACTATGACAAAATACCACAGGCTGGATGGTTAAACAACAGAAATTTATTTCTCCCAGTTCTGAAGGCTAGAAACAGGGTGTTGGCCATTTGGATTCTTCTTAGGCTGCTCTCCTTTGTTTGCAGATGGCCACTTTCTTGATGTGCCTTCACATTGTCCTTTCCTCTATGCACACATGTAATAGAAAAATCTCTGTACTTCCTCCTCCTCTTATAAGGACACCAGTCCTATGGGATTAGGACCCCACCCTCATGACCTCACTTAACCTTAGTTACATTCTTAAAGCTCTCCCATTCAAAATAGTCATGTTGGGGGTTAAATCTTTAACATAGGAATTTGTGTGTGTTTCTTGGGGGGCGGGGGTTGTGACACATAATTCAATTCATAATAATCTTATTGTTTACAATAGCCCCAAATTAGAAATAATTCAAATAACCACCAATATGAAATCAACTAAACACATCCTTATACATCCTTATACGAGGGAATGTGTTTACATGTATATATATTAATATGGAAAGATGCCACGATAGAGTGAGATGAAAAAAGATGTATGCATGTACATGCGATAAATGCAACATATATAGTACGATCTCATTTTGTAAATATAGAAAAATGCATCCACAAATACATTTTTAAATTTCTCTCCCTTTCTCTGTGCCAAAAATGATGGTCAGGAAAGATCATAAAGTAAAGCTAGGAATAAATTTATTGGATGTTGGGGGTTATGGTTGATTTTTCCTTTTTAACTTAAAATTATGTTATTGCCTGAGTATTTGTATATGAGCATATTTTAATCATAGATTCCCCCAAATAAAGTTATTTTCATTTCTTTTTAAAAATTACAATTGAAAATGCAATTTACAAAGAATTAGAATCTTTAAGACTTACAAGGTAATCTGAAATAAAGAGGCTAAGGAATCTACTGGCTATTTTTCAAAATCCCCCCTAGGTTAGTACCAAAACCCAGAGGCTATGAATTTTGACTCCTAACCATTGAGTTTTCTACACATATATCTGTTTCCTGCATTTTTTCATGTAGGCATGAAAATCTTATCCTTAATGCTAAGAAAATGATCACTCTTTTGCCTGCTAAGAGGTAAGTGGCACAGGCCTGACCCTGTAGTAAACCAGCACTCGGCGGGCTTTCCCTGGCTCCGGGAAAGACTGGCACACTCGCTGTACGACTTCTCTTCTTGGCGTCCAGGTACTGCTAGAACGGGTTGTCTCCTACCCTGCAAGGCCAACTGACCTTTGATTCGCCCACTGGCAGCCACCCAGTCCTACCTGCAAGCTGGTCCACCGAATGGAGGGCTCCCTTGGCCTCCCAGGCCCCAGGGCTGAGAGACAGACCTAAAAGCAGAGTGGGAGCCAGCTTCCAAAGGACAATGGGGTGGGGGGAGGGGGTGGGGGGATGACTTGGAATGGTGTCTCCAGGGTCCTCTCCACAGCTCCACCCCAAGGTCTGCGTTCCCCCTCCGGTCTCTGGCTGCCTCCTGCCTGGCTGTGCCGCCTGCTGGCCTGGTTCTCTGGCTCCCAGAGGTTCTGTGAGCTACCTAAAAGCCTTTAATAAGTCCCTTTCTGCTCAACCTCGAGAGGGACAATTCTGTGATCTGCCACTAAGAATCCTAACTGAATCAACTTTTATTTCTGAAAATATGTTTCTTCAGTTCTTATCTTTGAATAATAGATTCCCTGGGTATGAAATGCTAGCTTCACGTATATTTTCCCTCAGACTTTATGATTCCATTTTCTTCTTGTGACTTATATCCCTGCTTCTCATTCCCTAATAAATCTGTTTCTTTTCTCTGGAAGTTTTACCAGTTTTTTCCTTATCCTAAGTGTTCTGCAATGTGTCTTCCATTTATCTAGTGTCGTTTGATGTTGTTTTTCCTTTGTCCTACTTAGCACTCAGTGAGCCCATTCTGTCTGACATTTACTGCAGAGAAATTCTGCTCTGCTCTCCTTGGCATGTTGCCTTCCATCCATTCTCTGTGGTGCCTTCTAGACCTCCTCCTTGACTGGTACCAGAACTTCCTCACCTATCCTACATATTTTAAAAAATTCTTTCATACTCTTTATGACTTTATTTCATCACTGCATATCATGCCCTATCTCTGTGCTTCCCAAACTTCCATGTGCATACAAACCACCTGGGGATCTTAGTGTCGATGAAGATTCGGATTCCTCTTGGGTGGTGGTACCTGAGCATCTGCATTGCTGAGGAGTTGGTGGAGATGCCAGGGCTGCTGGTGTGCGGCCCGTGCTTTGCACAGAAAGCCTCTGGGCAACATGGGAGGCGCTGCCGGTACTGAAAGTGCACTGGGAGCAGAGGGACTCCGCAGTCAGCCAGCCTGGGGATCTCCCTCCCCCACTCACTACCTATGACCTTGGGAAAACTGAGCTAATCTCTTCGAGAATCTGCTTTTCCCTCTACGAAATTAAGATACTTGTCCCCACGGTTCAGATTTCCTGCCGTGACTCAGTGTGATATTTAGCCTGCACACACCACGGGGGGCATGAAGTGGACAAAGGACAACCCTGGGCTTCTGCTGTCAGGGGTAGGCTTGAATCATACCAGACAGTGTCCTGGCTCTGCCCATTGGGGAGGGATCTAGTCTCAGCTTGGCCTCAGCCATGAAGTTGTTCATTGAGTTAAAGGGATTGGAACAAAACCCCCACACCTGTTTCATCCCCACACAGATACAATCCCCATCCATAGGATAGGAACAAGCACACTCAGTTTCAATGAAGGCAACTTTCAGGGTCAGCCACACAGATACAGTAAATCATTCTGTGATTAATGGAGTATACTGAAAGAACAGATTTCTGGAGCGCCAGGTGGCTCAGTTGTTGAGCGTCTGCCTTCAGTTCAGGTCATGATCCCATGGTCCTGGGATTGAGCCCTGCATGGGGCTCCCTGCTCAGTGGGGAGTCTGCTTCTCCCTCTCCCACTCCCCCTGCTTGTGTTCCTTCTCTCGCTGTGTCTCTCTCTGTCAAATAAATAAAAAGTCTTAAAAAAAGAACAGATTTCTGTTAAAAACATAAAGGCAGTACTTCAAGTGGAAATTGTGAAAAGTCATGAGCGACAGTGAAGATAAGGGCCTGGTGTTTGGAGGCAAATCTTCTTGCCCTAAAACCATTTGACAGTTATGGTTATTCTGAACAGAGGGAATGAAAATGGAAGAAAGGAAGTCAACATTGAGTAGATCTTTCATGCCAGAAAATACTGCAAATATCTTTTGCAATATTTTGCAAATATTATCCTAGGGTCCACTCTGATAATATGGGGTTCACCACAGGTGACTTCAGCTCCTCTGTCTTAGATAGAGGATAAGCAGCCTCAAGCAGCAAAATGAGAGGACAAATTGGCCCACACATGTTTTAAAATTTTTCCCGTATTAATAGAGTTCTAGATTTGTGTTTGGTTATCATCTTGCTGTTGTTGATAGGCAAACATTTGGTTGCAATTTTGCTGTTAGGAGGCCAATTTGCATTTGTTAAATACAAAAAGAACAGTAGAGCAAAATATCACTGGACTCATAAGAATAAATTTTATCCTTATTAATTCTTATGAAATTTATCAGAAAATTGCTTAGTGGGGCACCTGGGTGGCTCAGTCAGTTTAGCATCCGACTCTTAATTTCGTCTCAGGTCATGATCTCTGGGTCCTGAGATTGAGCCCCAGGTGGGCTTGGAGCTGCTTGGGGTTCTCTTTCTCCCTGTCCCTCTGCCCCTCCCCTGCCATGCTTGTGCATATGCTCTCTCTCACACACGCTCGCTTGCTCTCTCTGAAGGAAAGAAGAAAGAAAAAGAAAAATGCTTGGTATTTTATTAGCCATGCCAGTATCTTTCCCAAAGGGAGTCATGAATTACATTTCACAAAAAAATTCTGTTCCAGTGAGGTTTGGGGAAATTTTTCTTTGGCTAATGATCTTCACCAGTTTCCTTAAATGAAGAAAAAGGAAGAAATCTGAAAGTGGACTCCACACAATATAAGGCATAGTGTGCAGTAAAACAGTTAAAAGGACTTTTCCCCAAGAATTGCCTTAAGTCATTTTCTCTTGGTGGGAAGGGTTACAGGAGAGTACACCTATATATTTCAGTCAGGGTTCAACTTTTGAGAGAAAACTGTGATATTGTGATTTATAATAATAAATCTATATTTGGTCTTAGTCCAAGGTTCCTGGCTCATAGCTCCTAAAACCCTTGGAATTTCCTGTGATGGAGAGTGATAAGATGTCTTTTGTTATGTTAATGAGGTAACTTTTGGACCCCACCTAAGGACAGGGGCTGGTTGTTAGGAGAACCAACCTTTTGATTAAAGAGCTGGGACCTGCCAGGGCACCTGGGTGGCTCAGTCAGTTATGTGGTTGCCTTCCGCTCAGGCCATGATCCCAGAGTCCTGGGATGGAGTCCTGCTCTACGCTTAGAAGGGAGTCTATTTCTCCCTCTCCCTCTGCCCCTCCCCCATTTATGCACGTGCTCACTCTCTCTCAAATAACTAAGTAAATAATATCTTTAAAAAAGAGAAAGAGCTGGGACTTTCAGGCCCACCCCTGACCCCAGAGATGAGAGAAGAACTGGAGATTGGTTGAGTTCAATCCTCAATGATCAGTGGTTTAATCAATTTTGTCTATGTAATGGGGCCTCCATAAAACCCCAAAAGGATGGAGTTTAGAGAGCTTCTGGTTTGACAAATGCAGGGAGGTGCTGGAGAGGGCATGGACACTCTGTGCCCTTTCCCCATGCAGCTCTTTCATCTGGCTGTTCCTGAGTGCTATCCTTTTATAATAAACACAAATGATCTGGTAAGTAAAATGTTTCTGTGAGTTCTGTGAGCTGCTCTAGTAAGTTAATGGAACCCAAGGAGGGAGTCATGGGAACCTCCGATTTCTAGCCAGGTGGTCAGAAGCACAGGTAACAACCAACCTGGGTTTGTGACTGGCATCTGAACTGGGGAGGGCTGTGCATTCTTGTTGGACTGAACCCTTAACCTATAGACTCTAATGCTCTCTCCAGGTGTCAGATAGTGTCAGAATTGAACTGAATTTTGAGACATCCTGCTGGCATCCAAAAATTGCTTGGTTTGTGTGAGAAGTCCCAACCATACATTGGAATTGGGTCCACGAACCCACAAGAAGATGAAAGGGGTATGTGGCACCTTATAACATGTCTTCAGTAGAGCAGTTTCTATCCAGGTAGGCTACCAGCTACATCAGAACATATGTAAAATGTCCAGCACTTAAAGTGAGCTCAGATCTACATTTTGTTCTTTCTTTCCTGTAAACTACACTCTTATATTCCTTTCCTTCCTCCCCTGCCGAGCTAGACTTATTTACCATAGTATTTCAGGACTGAAGAGGTTCTACCTACTCACAACAACTTGTAACCTACTAGCATTTACCTCAAATATATTTAAAAGAATACAAAGCCCTAAAAAAAAAAAAAAAATACAAAGCTCTAATTCCTCTTTTAGAGAGAGCACCTGACTGGCTCAGTTGCTAGAGCATGGGACTCTTGGTCTCGGGATTGTCAGTTCAAGCCCCATGTTGGGTGTAGAGATTACTTAAAAATGAAATCTTTAATAAAAATAAATAAATAAATGTCTTATTTAGAAATAAGATTAAAATGCAAGTAAGTAGGATCAAGACCACACAGTGTTGATGAGTTTTTTTTTCACCAAGCAAATATTTCAGATCTTTTTCTTTTTAATTTGAGAAGGACTCAAGCAAAAACAAAACAAAACAGAAAAAACAAACCACAAACAATAACAACAACAAAACATATACCTGAAAGGAAAGAGTAGTATGCTTCATTGGAAGAAGAAATAGCAACATAAATTGGGGCAATTGCATGGCCCCAAAACAACATTTTCCAGCTTCACAATTGGGCCCTTGCTAGTGTCATTTCTACTCGGGTCAAAAACAGTGAGAGATAACAAGAGAGAGAAAGCCTTCTAGTCCTCCCCACTGAGTATGTTCATCCAAAAGCAGGCTAAGGGAAAGCGGGAGAAAAGGATCAAACCTGAGTTTTCTAGAACATTGAAAGGTATTGATAGGGTTAGAGAGGAATGACCTATAATTAGTAAGGCTTGGCTATAAACTACACTTGCTTTATGGAACTTCTCTAAACTCCAGTTTTCTGCAAAATGGAGCTAATAATATAGCTCACAAGGCTGACAAATGATTCAGAGCTTAGCCTGGTGCCTTGGATAGAGCATTGTATCAGTTAGCTACTGATATATAACAAAGATGCCCCAAATCAGGGTCATGACAGCAGTAAGCTTCATTCTCATCCACACAGGTCTAGAGTTGACTAAGATGGTAACTTCAAGCTGCCAGTGTGCAGGGAAGCTGAGCAGGCTCTGATGCACATGTCTCCCTTCTCCTAGCACCAGTGGGCCCCCCCAGGGCATGTTCTAATGGCAAAAAGAGAAGCATAGTCATGCGAGCATGATTCAGGCATTTGCTTATGTAATCTTCACTAACATCCTGTTGGCCAAGCTCAGCACCGATGAAGCAGTGGGAGGCAAGGAAAAGGTGTTTTTTTTTTTTTTTTTTTTTTACAGTCAACTCTCTGTTTACATTAATTTATTTCCTTCCCATATGCAAAACACATTCATCCCCATCCCAAGACCCTCTAGAAGTCTCACCTAATCACAGCATCAGATTCAAAGTCTAGAGCCTTGTGATCTACATCAGATCTAAATGTAGCTTTTCTTGATCCAGAGGTCTCTTAAAATGACAAGTTATCTGCCCAATACACATCCAACATACAAACACACAACAGGGATGGGAGTAGTAATAACTCCCATTAGAAAAGTGAACGGTTTTCCCACCCTGATTCCTACCAGAGGAAAGCAAGTCCCAAGAACTTTCTATATCTCAAATGATTTCAGTCTTTTAGTTCAGGCCGGCAGTGCTTTTCCCAATATGGTTCTTCTCAGAGTTTGTAGGAACTCTTGTTGGCGTAAGAGGATCTAGTAGGCACCTTAATCATCTCAGGAGTCTCAGCAAAGGGCCTTACAACCACAGTCTTCAATTCATCTTTACCCTGAGGCAGTAGCTTACTGGCAGTTCCCTGAATTTGTTCTTTTCCTTAACACTATGTCATCATGGCTGTATGGTTTTGATGAGAAATAGTTTCATTTTCTACTCCCACTCCCACTGACATGTATTTTTTTTAAATGTATTTATTAACCAGAACCTGATTTTTCTACATGAGTAAGGGATGACCACCCATACCATTATTCTTCACAAAGTATATTGGAAGTGCATGGAGCCCTTCAGATGCAGAGTTTGGTCCTCTAAATGAACCGTCAGACCATGGTGAAAGCTCAGATAACACAGGGAATTTACAAAGAATCCCAGAGATTCTGCAACAGGAGCAAAATCAGTGATTGCCCTTCAGGCACATGATCTGTTCTTGGTGCTGCTGTTCCCAGTGCAATAAGAGAAACCTAATAAAGAGTTTCAGAAGATATTCATGGACTAATTCACTATAATATAGTGAGCATTATTGATGAATGAGAACAACCACCAGTGATTACACCTGGAACCTCGGTGCGAGGAAAGCAATTAGCAGCCGCTCAGTTAAAAAATCTGAAGGAAATGAATGTTCATAATGGATGCCATGCAATTATGTGAAACTATACCTTCTCACAATATCAGTAGGGACTAGAAAATTATTCAGTATCATCAGTAGGCCTTTCTGGATTGACATAGAGAACTGTGAATTATGAAGTTAAATAGAATTACCTGGAATCATGCTTTTGATCCTGTCTTTGCCATTCCTGGCACACAAAAGTGGCTTCTGATTTCCTCTCAAGTGTGATGAAAAGTCTAATCATAGATACTCCACAAACCAGCCCCATACAACTATAGGCCATTCCCTGAATGCACTTTTGATTCTTTCTCAATTCCCTGTGGCCTCCTTTAGCCCTTCATTATCTCTGACCTGGATATGACAGTTGTGCTATTCCATCAACCTTAGTTCTTATTCCCTTGTCTTTCAAAGCCTTGTTTCAATGCCGTCTCCTCCCTAAAGCTCTTCCTAATTACACTACTCAGAATTATTACCTTTACATAGTGCTCTGTTTATCCCTCATTTGGGGATAATCACCATGTAATGCGTTTTACTACAGTCTGATATATTAAAGTCTGCTGCCCATATTGGACAATAAGCTGCCTGAGGTAGCATATGGGCTTTATCCCATTTTATCCCTTGCACATGACGTTCATTGTTCTAAATTCTATTTCGTGCAAAACTACTAACATTTGAATCATTTGCAAAATGATCCTCACTTACTAATATACTCAGACCCAGGTTAGACAAATATGCCTGTCATCCTATTGACCTAACTCAGCCCTTTATTTTTCTAACCCATAGTCCTACCGTCAATCCTATTATCTCTAAGCCCTTCAGAACAATCTTCCTATATAATTGCAAGCCAAATATTCCAATTAGAATACTGCTAGCAATAGTAGTCAAAGGGACTCTGAAGTATGCACTAGATTATTATGAAAACACATAACTATGGGTATGCTCGTGTGTATATGTAGGTAGATTTTTTAAAAATTTCTGAGGCTAGCTACAGATGGCTGATGAATATATCAGAGTAGAAAAAGCATAAAAACTATTTATGAAACAAATTAATTAAAGAAGAGCTATTCCTGAATACGTATCTGATTGCTATATGGTACCCGGTACATATATTTTATGCAGCCAAAGATGAATAAGACTGCCTTGGAAATCACTGAGTGTAGGTGTTAATTGAGCATGCATTTTCCTTGTAAAGGTCAGATGAGATGAACAAAAATGTTTTCTAAAACAATTTGCATGTGAAAACTGAAGTTGAAGGCTTTATCACTCCATATTTTATATTTGGCCACCCAAAAATGCAAGCAACACTTAATAGTTGAAGGGAATTTTCAAGATTTTTATGTGATGATCTCAACTGGGGAGGTGAGAAAAGTTGGGATCAGTCTAATCATGGTGAAGAATTCTCTAAAGACCCGATGCAATTATCTCACCAAAGAAGGAAAGGGAAAACCGTATTGGACATATTTAGTTCTGGATATTGAGTTCAACATTTTTGTTTAAAATTTATGATGAATGTGAGATACATTTGATATGAGCACAACCTAGCCATAAAACAAATGATGCGTACAAGGTGCCAAAATCTTACTGAAATTGATCCTCCTGAGTAAGAGCAATCACTTGAGCCCCTACTTTTTGTAAGTAGTTCTTAAGGGCGCATGGATCACTGAGGGAAAACCTCACATCTCCAGTATTCTGAAGCTGGAAGGGGGAGCTTTTCAGATCACAGAATGAAGTTGTTGCAGTTGACAGGCCTATAGGCCTGTGCCTAGACTTCCAGCTCAGCTCTTCTGTGCCCCTCTGTTTGCTTCATGAGTAGGATCCTTGGGAAGGGGAGCTGCCATTACTGAGTCCCGGTCATGGAGGTGATGTTAATCGTGCATCCTTCATCAGTCTCATGACCTTCAGTGAAAAGTTCCCCAGATTTGACAGGGGCAGAAGAACTGGGTGAGGGTGGGCAGTTGCTGCCAATATTTCCACTTGGTCCCTTGCTGCTTATCAAGTAAGTCTCTATTCCTTTTTCATTTTTTTAAGTGCCCGGAATTGGATACCCAATTCTATTGTTAGATCTGAGTTAGAGAAAAGCCACAGGAAACTTTCTGGCTAGCTTAAAGAAGGTATTCCTAACAGTAATTATCTTAATGAAGGTGGGATAGGTGTATGTTGTCAGTCGGTATAACTGCGAATTTTAAATCCATTTTCCCTTTGGTGGTCGTTCAAGTGCCTCTCATTGCTTTTAGGTTAATAATCTTCTGCCATCTTCCTTTACATCTCTGCTCTGTATTCATTTTATCATAGATCTCCACCACAGAAATCTATCCAGTGCCTAAATGAGTCTAAATCCTGGTGCGAGATCCTAAATTCCTTGATACGTTAACAATTGGTTTTTTTGTATTCCTGCTGTTTATTCCTCAGGACTGGGGACTGTGGTTTTCCCTTTCTTTGATCATTCTAAAGCACTTCCTTGTTCAGTAGTGTTCTCCATCCACCCCACACCCAAAGGACAGAACTATCAAATGGGTTGCTTAACGCATTCTGTTCATGTCCGTACTATCTTCAGATCTTACTGATTCTATTTCAGGAAGATATCTATTTCCCCTCCCTCATTGCCACCACTCCATGCTTTTCCATATTCCCCGACTCCTCCTCCTAACTCTCCTCACTAATTCCAACAGGATTGTTCCAATCCCTATGCCACCCACCATTGGTATTGTTAAAATACAGACATAATTATGTTATTTCACCATATTAAGGCTTTTGATTTTCCCATTTCTTCAAAACAAAATTGAGAATAGAGTATTTTGTATAGTAGGAAAAGCTATTCATAACTTGGCTCTATCTTTCCACCATTTCTTTCCACTTCCCTGCGTGTACTCTTATCTCTAGTCACCTGTACTCACTCCCAGTTTCCAAAAATATAACTTGCTTTTGTTCAAGCTGTTCCTGCTTCTGAAATACCCTATGACTACTCAAAGCACCTCCAATCCCTAGATGTATATTATTGAATTAATATTCACCCTTCCAGACCCTCCTATTACAGGATAAATGTTTCCCCAGGAAGCATTCACAATGTGCTTTGTATTCTCTTTGTTGTGTGTTAGTGTCTTGCAATTAATTTTAAGTATAATGTGTTCTAAATGCAAACATGTGTTAGTGCAATATAAAGTGACTATTGTTTAATCAAATTTTGGATTCCCCTGACTAGGTGAATAGCAATAAGAATGGGGCCAAGAGATTTCTAAAGACCCCTTTATGGACAAATATTTATTCAGTTAGTCTGCAATTTATTAAGAACTTATATATACCATGTGGTTTTGTTTTTGTTTTCTTTTGTTTTAAAGATTTATTTATTTTAGAGAGAGAGAGACACACACAGAGTGCAAGAGTGGGAGGGGCAGAAGAAGCGGTAGAGAATCTCAAGCAGACTCTGCCCTGAGCGTGGAGCCTGATTGCAGGGCTTGATCTCATGACCATGAGATCATGGCCTGAGCCATAACCAAGAGCCAGATGCTTCAAAGACTGTTCCACCCATGCGCCCCTCAAGTGTTTTCTAGTAGGCCAAGAATACACAGATGAACATGACAAAGTCTCTATCCTTATGAGGTTAACATTCTGAGGAGGGGTATTGGAGTGGAGACAATTAAAAAAAATAATCACATAATATAATTTCAGGTATGGAGAGAGATTTTTTTAAAAGAATAAAACAGCATAACAGGAGAGTGATAGAGCATCAGCGAAGGCTTTTCGAGTGGTAACATAGGAGAAGAGAGCTAAATCAAGTGAGAGCTCTCACCAAGCATGGGAAGATCCAGGGAAGTTGAAGTGCGAAGGCCCTGCGGCAGGAATGCGCTTCCTGCGTTCAGGTACAAGTCAGCAGACCCATGCATGTGGAGTGAAGTGAGTGAGGGGAGAGTGGTATTAGAGGAGGCAGGAGGTGAAGGCTAGAGGGAACATCTTGAAGGGCTGTGTAAGGGGTGATGGATGAACTGACTGTACTGGGATTGTTCAGAGAGAGTGCTGGAGGAGTTGGGGGCTAAACACTGTTTCAGGCTTATACTTCCAGGCCTTCCCAAAGGCAAGCACTAGAGTATCTACGGTGACTCCCAAGAAGAGCACCTCCTAGCGTTTGGTCCTTTTTCTGCCTCAGTGGTTCACAGATCAACTAAGCCTCTGGAATGAGGGGTGGGGGAAGTAAGTGGAGCCTCAGCCAATCTTCCCATTTGACCACAGCTTGCCAATAGGTAAGCTGTTGTTTTGGAGCCTAAAACCGTGTTCTAAAGTGCTATCATGTAGGGGTCACCTGGAAAGCTTGTTAAAAATACAGATTTCTGTGTTCCTCAACATTCACAAATACAAAATATATAATTAATGAGGGCCTACTATATATATCTGGTGAAGGAAGGCAATATTTTCATTCTCATCATCTGTTGGTACAAATAAGGAGCCCTCTAAGGAACCATGACTATAGATTAAAAGTTGCCAGTGGCAGCTGTTTTTTTTGGTGAGGGTAGAATTTATTTCCTATGCCTTCATTGCCATTACTCTTCTAAATAAGTTAGGGGCTCTTGTTAGTTAGAAATACAGGTACCGCCCTACCACATAAACTCTTAGAAGTGGCTTTGTTCAAGAGTTTCTAGCCATAGGTATTTGTGTGCCTATTTTCTATTTCCAAGTCTCACGGAACTCAGTCTTTTCTGGGTCCAACTGGGCCCAGAGATAAGGAGGTGTTTGGAAGACTGGTGTAACGGCCCCAGTGCTGAGGTTAAGTGAAAAGGGCAGTGACAGATGTTTTCCCTGAGATGCAAGACTCTGTTTTGTTACAGTTGCGTTCCTCTTGTCATCTGCATCTGTTAGAGTGGTCAACCCCAGTGACAGACAAGAAATAAATGCAAGATTAGCAGATCTGTTCTTGAGCAACTGGTCTTGCATAACATGACTGCAGCAAGCTGTCAGTTCTGTATGTCCCCAGTCTCTAGACCTTGGCACTCTCTCCCACGCTGCAACCCTGCTGACCTATTAACCTCTCCATAAAACAATAATGCTAGCTTGCTGTCTAGCTCAGTGTTTTCCATGAAGTGCCACAATTTGTGAGATAGGGACTTGGTGTTTTAAGTGCATTTCTTTCCCTAACTTTTGAGGTGGGTCTGGTTGGTTAAGTGGCAAATGCTAGTTTTTTTAGGCTTAAAAGTGCAGTTAGAAATACAGGTACCCCCCTACCACAAGCACCATGATGACGTGAAATGGCAAAAAGGATAAAGAACAAAAATGATGGAAAATCTTTACCACAGAAAGAGTGGTCACATTTGTTTCCTGTGTGAATGGTCCAGCAATTTCAAAATCTGAGATACTCCAACTAGTTAACTCATGACCAGTAAGACCTCACCTGTTCATCTAATGAGAAAATGTCCTTTGGACTTTTTCCTGCAGCTTTGCTTATTTGCTTTTGTTTATATGTAATGATGAAATAATCTTTGATTCATTCCACTCTCTGACAGTTTCATGAGGTGTTAAGGGAATGATTTGCTTTCAAAGTTGGTGTAGTTATCCTAGAACAGTAAAGAAATTATCTGTCACAATTTCAAGCATTGGTCTTTCCATAAACCTAATTTTAAATATTCATTATTTTATCAATTCCTTTCTCTTTATTAAAACACATTTCCCTCTTTCTTACATCAAACAGAGCTTATTTGTCAGAATAAAACTAATAGGGATACCTTTATTTACAAGATATTTGGTAGAATAGAAAAAACCAATTCTTTAGTAGATCAGTTTATCCAACGACATTTTTCATCCCTTGCTTAAGGATATAATTACCCACATAAGCATATGAGGGAGAGGTTCAGGTCTAGGCATTCAATCAGTCTTCCCCTAAAACTCATTTGTTTGCAAAGGCCATATTTTATAAACATCAGTCTTGAAAAATAAATGGAATTTTCTTTTTTTTAAGATTTTATTTGTGTAAGAGAGAGCGCGCACAAGTGGGGGAGCGGGGAGCAGCTAGCAGAGGGAGAAACAGGCTCCCGCTGAGCAAAGAGCCCCACACAGGATTGTGACCTGGGCAGAAGGCAGACTCTTGACCAACTAAGCCACCCAGGCGTCCCTGGAATTTTCTTAATTTGGTCGATCTTTCTGGCAGCAAAGACAGAAGGAAGACAAAACATATTTACAGCAGAATGCTGTAAAAAAAAAAAAGAAAGAAAATACTTGGGGTTTGGAAAAGGGTACTCTTCCATGGCCAGTAGCACAAGAGACATTAAACGTGAATTTGAATGTCTTTCCTGATTTCATCCTAGTGCATATGCAAACCCTGCACAGGGAAAACTCCAAAGCCTTCTAGAAATTAAGAAAGAGTTCATATCCTAGAGGGCCCTAAATGTCAAACTACAGAACAAAAATTGTTAAGTCATCCCCCCCGCCCTGCCCTACCTTATTCCTGAGAGATCTTTTCCAACACCCCCAGTGATGCCTGAAACCATAGGTATTAATAAACCCTGTATAGGCCATGTGATTTTCCTGGACGTACATACCTGTGGTAAAGTTGCATTGATAAATTAGGCATGGCAAGAAATTAACAAGAATAACTAATAACAAAATAGAGCAGTTATAACAATGTACTCTGATAAAAGTTATGTGACTGGTCTCTCTCAAAATATTATATGGTGTTCACCCTCATTTTTGTGATGATGTGAGATGATAAAATGCCTATGCGGTGAGACAAAGTGAGATGAATCATGTAGGCAACGTGACGTAGCATTAGGCTACTTCTGCCATTCTGACGATATGTCAGAAGCAGGGTCATCTGCTTCCGGACCATGGTTGACCAAGGGTAACTGAAACTGCGGCCAAGGAGGGACCACCGTACTACTGTCTACAACTTTTGGGCTCTTTATTTTTAATTCCATTATTTTAGTTGAACATAATCCTAGATTTACCTGCATATTCCTTTTGCTCTCCCTTTATACTATTGCTAAAGTAAATCTGGGTAGTGCTCACTAAAACAGGCAGACAAAAATAACTAAAGAATATATACATATTTATTCTGTTCAGTTTAATCAGCTGGATCTATTTATCTTTCAGTATGTAACACACACAGATCTGTTGTTTCTTCATGTGGTTTACTCATTGTGGTATAATTAAAAATAAATGGAGTTGACAAGTGTGGAAGAGGTTAGAATAGAAGAAAAACCTGTCTTTAAGAATGTCAACAGCTCTCGTTTATTTATTGATAGGGGCTACCTCTTATTTCAAAATTTCCTAAGAAGCTTTTGTAAACAACCCAAATCTGTTTCTTGTACAATATTCAGAAGGAAAATTTTTTCTCAAAGAACAGATTTGGAAAAAATGCTTGAGGACGCTGATTTTTATTGCAATGATAATTGGAGAAACAGGGAACCTCTCAAGAATGAAAGCAGGATTCATTTCATAAATGGACAGTCACAAAACTCTGTCATGGTTTATGTTCCCCCAAGACTGTTGTCCCCACGATTAGCTTGTTATTTTACAACCTTGTACAGTTCGTCCTCAGAAAAGCTTAGGATGATGTCTAAATCTAAACGATAGATTCTCTCAGCTGCTAAGAAGCTGAAGCGGGCAAGTGTTTTCCAGTTATAAGTATCAGTGTGTGTGTGTGTTTCCTGGTGACTATACTTTGGATCTACTTACTTCATTGCACTTAACTTGCTATATTGTAATTTGTGTGTCCTATATTTACTTTTTAACAAGATTAGGAACTCTAAGAATATGCACTTTCATCTTTATATCCCCGGTGTCTAGCAGGGCCTGATCCATAGAAAGTGCTTGACAATGCCTATGGAGTAGAAAGTGATCAGTTTAATAAAACGGACATTCAATCAGAAAAGTTCAGTTTAACCAGTCATGTATGGACTTCATGTACAGATTTGCTTTATAAGTAATAACAAACAGTGGGTGACATCTCAGGATGTAGTTGTCTCTCAGCTCAAATTCCTACCGAGAATTGAAGACGCTCTTCCCCTGACACAAACTGGCTCTCCTCACCTGCAAGCTTTACACGGGAAAGAAAATTAAGGAATCCAACCCCAACTCCTTGGGAGTTCACTGGTGTTGAAATAGCCATGAGTTTGTTCAACCCAGCATTGTCAGTAGCCTCATACAGAAATAGAGTCACAAAGAGTAATAGTAAATAGTGTGTTCCTCTTAGTTGATGACTGTCAACAGGATTTTTTTCTACCATTTCTAGATGTTTTTTGTAATTTTGTGCAACCACTTTTATTCAACTTATCTTTTCCCCCTTTCTTGACATACTTTGCAGTTGCTAGAAATCATAGTGAAAGAGAAAAGGAAGAGGAAAAACCCCATTGAACATGACAGGGATGTACCCGGATTAGTCATTTGGGTCCCCCACCTATCTTGAGGCAGGCTGTGTTCACAAAAATCCTGAAAGCTAATTATATTCCCTTCTGTTTTTTTACTTTTGAGTATGTTTAAATTTTCATTAGTAAAAGATGCTGCTGATATATATATATATATATATTTTTTTTTTTTTTACCTTGTACAGCAGTGTCTAACTTCGACCCCTCTGACACATTTTCCAGAAGAAATTTTCAGAGTTTTCATTCCTTTGTAGGAATGTTCTAGGCATATACACATACATGTATGTGTTTTTCAAATGAAATCATACTCCACACACTGGTCTACAGCTGGCTTTTTCAATGCACACTACTCATTTTAATGCCAAGTAATACTTCCTCATGAAGTTGTACTATGATTTGTTTAATCAAATCCCTTATTGACCAACATTTAGATTGCTTCCAATTTTTTACTTCTAAAGGGTGCTTCTGTGATTATCCTTCCATCTGTCTTTGCACATTTGTATGGGTATATGTGTAGGGAAATCTCCTTAGTAGTGAAATTGTAGGATCAAAGGAAATTTCATATTTTAAATTTTGCTAGGTATCTAAACTGCCTCCCAAAACAGTGTCCCAAGTGACTTTGCCACCAACAGGTTACGTGAACATACGTACAAAAAGGAGAACATTCTCCTTTTTTACTTGTGGTGAAATTGATATATAATGTTATATTAGTTTCAGGCTTACATGGAATGATTTGATATTTGTATACATTGCGAAATGATCACCACAATAAGTCTAGTTAACATCTGGCACCATACATAGTTACAGTTTTTTTTTCTTGTGATGAGAACTTTTAAGATCTGTCTTAGCAACTTTCAAATCTATAATACGGTATTATTTACTACAGTTACCATGCTGCACATCATATGCCCAGGATTTATTTATAACTTGAAGTTTGTGCTTTTTGACCCCCCCTTCACCCATTTTGCCCTCTCCCTCCCTCTGCCTTTGGAACCACCAGTCTGTTCTCTGTACTTGGTTTTGTTTGTTTTTAGATTCCACATACACATGATTTGTCTTTCTCTGAGTTATTTTATTTAGCATCCATCCGTGTCATAAGTGGCTCCTCAAAATAGAAACCCCAGCTGCATTTTATCAATAACTCATAATTATTTAAAATATCATATAATGACATATTATTTGTAAAAATATTATTTAAAATATCATATAATGACATATTATTTGTAAAAAATATTATTTGTAAAAATTACAAATATTTTATTATTTGTAAAAATAAAAAAAAATAATAGCAGGAAAGACAGAAGATAAAGCTTAGTCTTCACATATAATATATGACTGTAGCTTGTGGTACTTTTTTATTACATTATTTTTGTAACAACAAAAGTCAAATACATGCTATAGCACAATATAGAAGGATAAGAACATAATCAATGTATGTATAAATTCCAATTTGCTCTGTCTCTGAGTCTCCTGCTTGCTGAGATAAAGGAAGCAGGTTGTTAGCTTCAACCAGGAAAAAAAAACAAACCCAAAGCCTATTACCCACAATTCCCTGCAACTTCTCTGCTCGATGATGTACCAATGACAATACAATAAATCTGCTTGTTCATGAGAGCATGCCGTAGCCCAGTTAGTAAGGTAGCATCCAACAGCCTGTATCATCATGTATCACCTGGAGGTGCTGCTGGCCATGCTCTAGAGAGTGACTCTGCTTTGATTTTTCTCCTTTTTGTCACTGACTCCTCCAGACATCACTGTCTCATTGAATGTAGCTGATTCCTGGCCCTATTTCCCCTCTTCTTGCTGCCTCCTATTATTTCTACTCAGATAAATCTTCCTACTTCGGCAGAAGGGGTTGAATATACAGCCTCTTCCCTTTGCAGTTATCAATACTTGCACGGAGATAAGCCAACCAACAAAGGGTGAACGAGAGCAAAGGGACTGGCTCTTACCATGATTCTATCTCGCGTTTGAGGGATATCTACCCTTTGTGGTGTAATCCATAAAAATAGTGCACGTTTAGGAAGATCTGACCACAAGATGGTCACCATCACAGCGCACATAACGGGCGAAGGGTACTGAACCACAAGACCCAACCAGGTATACTCCAGAGTCTAGCATTACTTACTTGCCACCCAAATCTTACAGACCCTATTACCCATATGTGGAAACAAATGGGACTCACACCATCTAGGTTCACACTAGTTTCAATGGCATTACCTCCATCTACTTAGGCAGTCCACTATAAAGTCTGGCCTAATTATTTTAGGGAGACTCCATGGAATCACTCTGCATACATACCTACACACCTACGTACTTTTCAGTTGCAGCTGAGTCCCGTTGCGGCATCGATCATGTTCTCTCCGGTCGGCTCCAGCCTCCTCCTTTGTAAGTCCTGCCTGCAAAGGCACTTGCAGATGCTGTCCTACTAGCCATGCTTGCTATGAGAACTTGAACGTCTTTGTCAAGGGAGCAGTCTCCTGATCTTTCCAAACTTCAGAGTTAGTGTGGTCCCGGGTTCCTGAGGAAGTAGAAGAATGTTCTTCTCCCCAAGACTCTGCTGCCCTTCGGCACCTGGCTACCAAAGCAGCTCTGCCCCTTGCCTCACATTCCCTCATAAAAACAGCTCCATGAATCTTGGCCTCTAGTCCCTCTTTACAGGACTCGACAGAAATCTCTAGAACTGGGCCATCAGGAGCAGTAGCCCTGGCTTGGACCCCTATATTCCTGTTTCTAACTTCTCTGAAGTGGGCTTCCACACAGCCTGTGCAGAGAGGCAACATAAAAATGACGGTGTACATAACGCCAGGGGCACATGGGAGACAGATCTGTTCATAGTGATTTCAGAGTGTGTTCGGGACTTGGAAAACCACGGAGCTGGCGGGCACCCTTTTCCTCCCCCGCGCCCCCCTCTCCCCCCGCTTAAACACAGAGCCACCGGCAGGGGGCAGGGCTGCACAGACCCTTGTAGCCTGGGCCCAGAGCGCGGGGCCGCCAGACAGCGCCCTGCCTTGCGCCCCGCCCTGCGCCCCCGCCGCACCTGGCGTGCCGCCCCCCGGCTGTCACAGCGCTTGGGGGTCTGTCGCAGGACCAGTGGCCCACAGAGCTAACACCGTGGTGCTGCTCCCACGCCCCCTCAGAGCCAGACTGCCCGCGTCCCACTAACACCGCAGAGAGCAAGCACCGCCCACAACAGGCAGAGTCCGCGCGGATGGCTGCTCTGGAAGGAACAGCGACTCCGACACAACAGCAGGGCCTGCGACACACACACAGGACACTTGGCTGAAGTGCCGGGGGACACTGCACTGCAGGGCACTCCAGGACCTCCTCTTCATAAAGTCACTACTCTGAAAAGCAAAAGACCCAGCTGACTTTCTTAGCACACAAAAACAGACGCACAGAGGCAGACAGAATGAGGAGACAGAGAAATGTACCCCAAATGAAAGGAGAGGACAAGGCCCCAGCCAGAGACCTGAGAGAAACAGATGTCCCTAACGTGCCTGAGAGAGCATGTAAAGCAATTATTGAATGATGTTCACTGGACTTGAGAAGAGAGTGCAAGACCCGAGTGAGACCCTTAACACAGGCATGAGGAACAACATAGAGCTAAAGGGCTCAGCTCCTGCACACACACGCCTAGGGGCTCCAGTCCTACTGTTTCATCGGTCCTCTTAAGTTGCTGATTTTTCGCACATTTTCTAATGCAATTCCCTGACCCCAAAAGAAGTTACATGCATAGCTACATTTTATAAATCATGTGAAAGGCATGCTTATACAATTAGAGTCATTACTAATTAAACTGTAACTACCCACTGGAGTTGCCTTCTAGAAAAGTTTCTTGGTTTTTTAAGTCACAATTTTGTATATTCCCAAACTCACAATTTTGAACACGTTTCAGCATTCCATGTTCCTGGCAGGAATGTTCCATGTCAGCTCAGTAGTGAAGACAGTTAACTAGTCTGATGTACAAAGTCTCCATGATCTGTCCCTTCCTCTTTTTCCAACTCTGGCTTCAGCCCCTTTATACCCACTCACCAGTCATACCAAATGACTTTCAGTTTCCCGATCAAGTTTTATTTTCATGCCTATAACCTCTGCTCCCAATATAATTCAGCCTCGAATACGTTCTTCTCCACCTACTTGTCTCAAAACCCAGGTCAAGCATCAGTGCATTAATGAAGATTTTTCTCTCTCCTTCTGCCTCCTCCTTCACTACCCTGAAAGAGTTGATCACTTTCTCCACTGACCCAATACCATACTCCATATAAAATTCTTCCATATCACCATAATATTTTATTTTACAAAACTTGCTAAACTTAAGGGCAGAGTTGTTTTATCAGCACTTTCCTCGGTGTCTGGTGCTCAATAAAAGTTTGATGAACTCATCTCTTGAGAACAAAAGGTGTTAGCACATCTTTGCAGGCATAGGGAAATCAAAGGAATGAACCATTCTTTCCCCCAAAATGCTTAATTTAACTCTATCTGGCCTTAGATAACTTTTTGCTTCTAGGAAATGCTCCTGTAGAATAACGGAATGACTAATACTACATGGAGGCAAAAAAATGAGGAAGAAAAAGAGTCCTAACATGGGCTATACCTCCGGGTGCCCACATTCCATCCCCTTGGCCCACCTTTGATTGCAGCTGGAGTGGACAGATGTTCCCCGAGCCTCTCTGCGTTCTTGCCCAGGACCTTCTCTGATAGGCCTGCATAAGCACAGCTGGAAGCACAGGGCAGTGAATGCCCTCCGTCCCAAGATGAGGTGGCAGATCAGTGCCTCAGACTCCTGTCTCTTGGGCAATCCCAGAGGCACCTTGGGTGTTTCTCAGCAGTCCTGGTCAAATTGAACCCCATTCCTTACAGTCACGGTATCAGTAACACGTGCCCCTCTTAGCATTCCCTTCTTCCTTTTTGTCTTCCTGCTCCCTCACTTCTTCTTCTTGAGATCGCCTTCCAGAAACTACTTGAACAAAAGTCTTTATCTTAGGCTCTGCTTTCAAGGAACCTAAACCAAGCCATGGGACCTTGTCCTGGACAACCCGCACTCTCTCTCAAACATTAGTGCATGAGAAGGTGTACCAGCCTAGATTGAAAGAGACCTAGAACCCATGACAATTAAAGACAATGTGTGTTTCTAGGTTGGATGCTAGTTTGGACAAGCCAGATATAAAGGACAGTTTTTAGACAATTGTAGAATTGTGAATATGGTTTGGCACTTGAGATTAAAAAATATACTGAAGTGGAAAAATAGACGTTGTTAACTGGAGGAGCAGATTTCAAAACAAAATTTTATACATCCCCTAAGATATAACAAAAATTAAAAAATAATCCAGAAAGATATATACTGAGGCATGGATTGTTCAGTCTCTAGGTATTTGCAATATAATCCTTTTATTCCTTTAGTTTTGCTTGTAAGTATTTCTTAATATTCTACCACACAGATACTGCTTCTGTATTTAAAAGAACATTTTTTAAAAAACTAAGGCTATGTCCAACTTTCAACCTGTTACTTTGTTATTCTAGGACAGTTTCTATACAGTTCAGTGATGAATGAGTCTGAGAAACAAAAAAGTACATGGACCAAGAAGGGTCCCACAATGCACTGCGGCAGGAGGAGGCAACACAAGCCATGACCCGCCCCACCCCCCACCCGCTCCTGTGCAGACAGGATCCCATAAATACCAGAGTCCGATTCTGTGCGAGTTATATTCACTCCTCTCTGGAAATCCATTCGCAAGCACTCATTAAAATACTCAGAAAACACAGACACATTCCTCAGCCCAGATGGAGGAAGATGCTTGTTTTAAACAGTACTTTATAATTTATGGTTGCAGGGATTAGGAGCCAGCCTTCCTGCTTACTAACTGCACCTGATGTGACTCGGCAGGAAACTTCCACCACAACACGCACAGTCTCCGTAAGCTGGTTATCCTCCTATATACTTAATCTTTTCCCAACCAATCCCCCTAAAAGAAAATAAATATTTGTAGATTAAAGGAGAACTGCCTTCTCATCCTTTACCGCTGCTGGCATGCAAGCTGTTAAGCACCAAGTGTTTAATTAATGGATAGATACCATTGGAGAGACAGCTGGACCTGCATTCAGATGAGGGGGGATTCAAGGTGCCAGGAGATAAAGATCTGAAAGTGGAAAAGCTGAACTGCAGTTGTGTTCATTTATAAAAGAGGCTGTTAAAGGTCAACTGTGTTCCCTTGTGCTGGAGATAAAGATATGCTATTAAAAACAATTGGAAAGTAATTCATAAGGGAGCAGTAAGTCAGTCATGTTAAATTAATTTGTCTTTCTGAAGGCATGGCACTTCATGATGGGAAAGTAAATTTACCTAAAATCAAGATCTTTCTAAAACAGCCATTGATCACGTCTTCCCCGCAAAGCCACCCACACATACGCCAGTCCTGTCTGATCACAGCGTCCCCTTGGTTCACTGCAGCCCTCCCCAGTGAGAGAGAATTCCCCGTGTTCCCCGAAGGGTAGCAAGGGCAGTGGCATTTCTGTGGACGCACTGAGATGCCTGAGCCCTCTGACATCTTTCTATCTTCTCTGATGAACTAACAGCCAAGCACCAGGACAACCCATCGTGCACACGATCCCCACTCTCCTGACGTTCAGCAACATCTCAGAACATTCTAGCCCACTGCGCTCCACGTCCAGCGTTTCCTCCTCCTTGTCCTCACTCCAGCATACTGCGTGTTCAAACGTATACATGCCAGGATGAAAATTGTGTGTTTATCCAGAGACTGTACCTATAACCATGACTGGCAGTTTAACTCCACATAGAAACATGATATGTTTTCTTTGTCCATGTCGTCCTCGGGATAAATTCTTCCATTCGAGTGCTATACTCTACTCTTCTCCCCCCTCCCCCACCCCCCAGCACATCCCTGACACTAGCCTGTGGTGTGACAAAGGGCAGATGCTTTCAGTGTGGAAAGGCCAGCTTGCTGAAGCACATCTTCATCTTCCTCCGGGCAAGGTGGGAGGTGTGTCTTCCCGCTGCAGGGCATGGGGGTCAGAAGGAGCAAATGCCTGCCATCAGACCGGGATCCTGGGTAGACAGCGGGGTCTCATCAGCATCTCCCCTTCTTGCTGCCAGAGGAAAACTGCCGGTGGTTCTTTCTTGGGCTTGGAAAGTGATTGGGGGTCTTTCTTTATTTCCTGAAATTATGGGAATAATGAGCAATTCCCTGCAAGGGTCTGCTTGTGAACAATGTACATTTCTAGGCACACACTAATTACAGCCCAGCTCGGCGGGGGGCGGCTCGCCAGTTCCCCATGTCAGTCAGGAGTGTCAGCCAAGGAGAGACGAAGGGGTTTAGAGGCAGTTAATATCACACTTTTACTGCTGATGATCACTTGCAGTTTTTAATAACAACTTTGCAATTCAGATTTTGCACTAAAAAGGGTTTCCAGATCAGATATCACAAGTTTTTTTTTTTTTTTTCCTCTAAGCCTGTCACCTTGGAAAAACTAGGGCCATGTGCGTGTTCAGCGTTAACTGCCCTGCGATGGGTGCACCTTGCTCGTGTTCAGACTTGACACACACGATCTTCATAGGATGTGCTTTAGGCTGCAGGCAGTGGAGAGAGCTCCAGAAACAGAAGAGGCCGAGTCAGGAAGGCTGTCCTCCTGCAGTGGAAGCTAACGAGAAACAGCACGTCACAGAGGGAGCCAGGAAGAATAACAGCAACCCAGAGCCACCACTTACGGAGTAGCTGCTCTGTGTCACGTACCATAGCTCTTGTTTTCCACACATTATCTCACTTAATTCCCGAAGCCGTGCTGGGAGAGGGGAGTCAGTGTTTTCATTCTCCAATATGCAAAGACTGTAAGTACAGCTAACTGAATAATCCCAAAGATTGAATGCCTATTAAATGGAAGAGATGGCATATATACCCATGCTGCCTGCTCTGTGCTAGGTATGTGAAACCATCTCTTGTGATTCAGAGTTTAGCAATGGAATGGATTCAGGAAAGGTCCTGGGCACATTCTTGTTTTGTCTGCCCAACCTGCCTCCCATCATAACGTGCAATCAGCAGCCACAGCTTCCAGGGAAGGCTTCTTCCACCATATCTAACCACCTCATTAAATGAGAACTGCCTTCTTCTTTGTCCATAGGCCAATCTCTAGGATGCTTCCCACCTCCCTGACTACAATTGTTTGTGGCCAGGCATGTGAAACAGTAATAGTAATTTTTAAATTTTGTATTTTTTTTTCATGTGCCAGACACTTTACATTTTAACTTATCTTATTTCTCATAACAATTCTGTGATATGGATACGATTACCATCTCTGTTTTGTAGAGGTGGCGAGTGAAATCTGGATGGTTAGGCATCTTGCCCGGGGTCACATATCTGGAAAGCTGCAAAAGTGAGATTTGGTTTTATATCAGTTAGCTATTGCCACAGAAAAATGCTAGGTTAACAACTCAGTGGCTTAAAACAACAATCATGTATTGTCCTGGACCTGGGGGGTCACTTAAGTGTTGGTTGGCCGAGGCTGGGCTCAGCTGGGTGCCTCTGATCTTGGCTGAGATCACTCGTGCAGTGGAGTCAGCTGAGATCAGCACGTACAACCTGGACTGGCTAGCTGGCTGTGCCCCATGCGTCTCTGGGGACTTCAGGGGCTGGCCTGGGCATGGCCTTCTTAGGAACAGCTAAAGAGCCAGGGCACGGATGGAAATTAAAGAGGCCTCCTAAGGCCTGGGCTCAGAATCCACACACTGCTGTCTTCACCTCATCCAGACATCGTCAAGAAGTGAGAAATGTAGTCTGTCTTTTGTGAAGAGGACTTCACAGTCGAAGACAAAAAATAAAGATTCTGGGAGAAGTGAAGAATAGGAGCCAATGCCACAGTATCCCACATAATCCCATCTACTTCATTAGGATGTTCCATCTCAAACTGGGGAATTTCAGGTCCTTGTTGGTAGCTGACATGATGAGAGATGAAGCTCTAAGATTGTCAGCACCCATATTCCCCAGAGAGAGGAAGAAGTTGGTCTGCATACAATGGTATGTAGAGACACAAGACAGAAAGTCGCAGGGACGCTCATGACCCTAAGACCAATTCTCTTCAAGCCTCAGCTGTGTTCCTGCCTTTCCTTTCATTTGGTGGTTCAAGCCTGCTTCTGAGGTTCTCACCCCAAAGTCATCTAATTTAGGTTTATTTTCTGCCAAATGTTACTCAAAATTTCCTAAACAATGTAACATCCTGTAAGTAAAAATCAGTCAGGCAATCTGCAGTAATTCATGCTAAGATAGCTAACATTCAACATATTTTATGCATCTACTATTTGTAGTGGATTATGTTAAAAACTGAGGATCAAAAAATGGGTAAGATTGAATCCCTGTCCTCAAAGAACATACCACCTGGAGGAAGACACAGCACATACATGGCTTGTGGCGCTACAAAATGAGTGCAGTTTGCTCCTAAAGGAAAACACTGGAGAAAGTGGGATGAAACTGAGATTTAGGCAAAAATGGGAATGCCTCAGAGGGACCCATGTGTTCTGTCAAGTCCTGGGAGATTAGGAATATTTCTACAATCAGAGAAAAGAGGCGGCAGTGAGGGGTGTGCTTGCGGTAGGGAGATAAGAAGCAAGGACAATGTGCAAAGTCATTGAGGTATAAAACTGCATGATATCAGGTGAAGGGATTGGAATCACCTGGTGAATGATAAGAAATCTTTAAGTGTAACGTTGGAAAGAAGAATTTGTCAGAGTGCCTCTAAGGGTTATGCAAGAGATTGGGGCCTTGTTTAGCTGACTAACGTGTTCGGCCCTACTTAACAGGCATTATGTCCCCAAAGTGCCATGGGGTGTAGAAAGGGGCCCTTGAGATTGTTCCGCTCCTTTCATCCCGATATTGTTCTTGGGAAGCAACCTTTTCATCATAATTCGGTTTCTCACATAAGCTGTCCTCTACGGAAGAGAATGAGATAACCTACGGTATTATTCCAATCCACTTGACAGTTGTATTTCTTAGCATAAATTTTTAAATTGACAGCCTAGTTTATAAAGCAAACTCATGGGAGTTGAGTGTTTAGTCAGGACTCTTTATTTTACAGAAACCCAACATAAGCTAAACAAAAAGAGTTTCCTGGAGACTTATCATTCAGCTCGTGGTGGGGGGGGGGGACCTTCAGGTACCAGGGCCACTTGAGGGCCTTCAGAACATGGAAACTGGAAGTCCCTGTTCTGCTGTCATCGTGGGTTTGAGATTTACTCCACCCGGAAAGACACCTCTCTGAGAGTGTATTTTTATAGCTCACCAGCAAGAAGGAAGAAAGAAATGATTTTGCTATTCCAGTGGAGAAAATCTTAAAGGATGCCTCCTGTTGTTCAGATTTGGATGATATGTTCATTTGTGAGGGATGCCAAAGGAATGAAATAGAACAATTGGTCCAGTTCTGGATCATGTGGTTAGAGGTAGGTGAAAATTGTGTTCCAAAGTTTGAGGAGTGGAGGGATGGGTGTTTTCTTGGACGGAAAAATCACTGTTTCTACCTTTATTGTGAACCAATTAGGCCCTATGCCCAGTGGTCCCCAGGCTAATAGAGAACACTGAGTCTGAACCTGAAAAGCACAAGCCTAGACATGGACTGATCCCCTTTCCTAAGGATGGAGCAGCCAAACAATGTTTAGTCTGGCACTGCTTTTCTTGAGTCATGATTGGAAATGATACGGGTTGAGTAAGCTTTCAGACAGGTCATAAATTAAGTCTGCAAAGGTCAACCCTGTGGGTAGGATGCTAAATTTATACTGAGGTGGAAAGATCTGGCTGAGTATCAAATGATAGAAGAGAGTGGGTGTGTTTTTATCTCCTTCGCTCCCTTGGGGAGGCACTCGTGTATCTTACAATACTGACACGGAAGATTTGGAATCAGCAGCATTCCAGATGCTCAGAGAAAGGTGGAACGAGGAATAGCTGCCAGATCCCAGCCCAGGCAGCTGCTCGTCCCTCACTCCCACCGCTACCTGAGAAACTCAGCACTGCTTTCAAAATAGACTCACCGATACAAAGGGTCAGCACATTTTTGTGATTTCTTTCAGCCTTATTTAAAACAGAGACTGCTCTGGCAGGTCAAAAACAGCCCATTAATACACTTGCTAAGTTGAGAATAGTTAAAAGCAGGGCTAATAATACAGAGGTTTGAAAGGGGGGCATGAAACATAAAGAAAAAAGCAGTGGACATCAGGAGACCAAATCTCTGATGCTTATTCTGTGTGTGCTCTTGAGCAAGACACATCCTCTTTGATGCTGTTTCTTCATCTGTGAAAAGCACCAGTTGGACAAATTAATCTCTAAGAATCTTTACACATTGGAAAATGTACAATTTCACTAGAATGCCCAAATCCTAACCTTTTCTGGAATTGATGGGTTCTCAGTATGCTTTGTTATTAGTGAGGAGGATGGGAACATTGGTGTGGGAACAGTGTCTATATACTAAGCCATCCCCAGTAATTAATTTATACAGCACATACAGGGCATTTAGAACTCAGCATTTGGAATCACACAGATCTATGTTCAAATCATGCCTCTTCCACATTGCCTAGTATGAGGGACATTGTGAACAAAGAATCACTAAAACTTGGCTCCTGCCTTTCTGGTATAGGACACTCAAAAATGGCTCCTTGACTTTGAGTCTGGGAGAAGTAGGAAGGTGGGCATGAAGAGTCTGCTTTTAGATATTCAAGAGAAAATGTGCAGGAAGCGGAGAGAGAAGTGAGAATGGAGGCCATGAGCTACAGATTTTTAAATTGGAAAAACAGTTGGTATCTTTTTTTTTCCTTTCAACAATGAGGGCTACAAGCTAAAAAACAAATTTGGCTCGGACACGTAGATTAACAATAGACTTACCAATGGTGTTTTATAAGGAGTAAGTGAGGGAGGCCACTGGGGGACAAACACATCTCTAATGCTCTGTGGACACAGAGAATATGAGGCGGACAGCTCAATGAGGCTGCCATGCCTTCCTTTCTCCTGTCACCTGGTGTGATGAGAACAATTCCGTTCGACACCATCCTCACTTTATTGTAGTCATCTGACACTCCCTGTGTGGGTTATGTTGTTGTCTTTTGTGAGTAAAAAAAGAAGTTCTTTCAGGTACTTGTCTTCCTAAAGAGGTGGCGTAGGGCCTGTGGCCTGCGGTCAGCTAGGACTGGGCTTGAATCCTAAACACACACTGACTCACTCCAGTTGTATGGAATTGTATGGACCTTCGCGAAGATGGGTTGCCAAGTGCCCATCAGTAGATGCCCATCATTAATCTATGGTAGCCGATCCACTGAAATACTATGCAACTATAAAAAAAGGATGAGTAGGCTCTTGTATAATAGGTCATCAGGATATTTTGTTATGTGAAGGGAGCAAGATGTAAAACGGTTGATTTTTTTTTTTTTAGGTTTTATTTATTTGAGAGAGAGAGAGAGAGAGAGTGCATGCTCATGGGCAGGGGAGGGGGAGGGGCAGAGGGAGAAGCAGACTCCCCACCGAGCAGGGAGCCTGACATGGGGCTCTATCCCAGGACCCTGGGATCAGAACCTGAGCCGAAGGCTTAACTGCTTAACTGACTGAGCCACCCAGGTGCCCCAAAACAGTTTAAGCAGTATGCTGCCTCTGGGCTAAGAAGGAAAGAAAAGAATATATATATATATATACCATTGTTATGTCCTTTTGTGTTGTATGTATAAAGAAACACTGGAAAGATATCCAAGAAACTATTAAAGTGGTTCCCTCTAAGACAGAGGGGAGAGCGCATGGAGCATTGTGTACAGAAATGATATGGGAGTGAGACCATCAATGTACATCTTTTATATTTATATTTATATTGTTTTGATTGTTAAACAATAGGAATATATAGCCTGTTTTTAAAATTTCAAATTCAAACAAAATTTGGAATGTGTATTTGTTAGTTAAGGTAATACTAGCTGCAATTGAAAAATAAATCACAAAAGTCAAAAGCTTAATACAATGTATGTTTATTTCTCACTCACACAAAGTCCAGAAGCAAATGGTCGTTCAGGACCTATGCTGCTTTCAGAATATGTCTCCTTCCTCCAATATATCTCAGAGTTCTCTGCATCCAGCTAGCAGAGCTGGGGGTGCTGCGGAAGCACGGGCCTAGAAATGCAGTCACTTCTACGCACGTTGCTTTGGCCAGAAAGCAGCCATAAGGCTACACCTAACTGTGAAGGAAGCTGGAACACAGTCTAGCTGTGTGCCTGGAGGAGGAGATGGATTTGGTGAACGGGTAGTGTCTCTGCCACCAGTGGAAAGACCTAACGAAAGAGAATTCTGATGAACTTTATTTCTCTGTTGACTATATAAAATTCAAGTCCTTGCTAAAGCATTATTTTGAAATTGTGGCATCAGGGTAACTGTTCTTGCAAGAAGCTTTGTTGATATTGATGAAATAGGGACATTCACTAATCTCATCCATTCATCAGATGCCTTAGTCTCAGATTAAAGACAGCCATTGGAAGATCTGTCAGAGCAAATTTGACAGTCCACAGAACAGTAGGACTCTGTTCAGAACCCTCTCTTTTGTTTACTGCAAGTAGAATGAGGACCCCTGCCTTGTTATGAATCCCAGGAGATAAGGAGCATCATATGCTTTGGAATGTCTCAAAGGTGGGTGCTGCTAGTACCAGCAGGTTGTTAGGAGGGAGGTCATGTTCACTTACCAGTGGAAGGAAATTCAGACCGAGCAAATAAAGTCTCCAAAGGCGGACTATGCGTTGTTTAAGAAACACCCTTCCGGGGTTGTCTGATGATAGCCTCTAATTGCCTCTGAGCTATTTTACAATTGATGGCAAGGCAAATCATACATGTCTGTGGACATGCAAATGAATTCTGTCTGGCGGAGGGACCGCTCTCTTCTTTGTGGAAAAGACACGTGTGGGTCCATTTACAAATTCAGTTCAGTGTTTCTGCCTCTTAAATGTGTCTGTTCTTTGGATTCTCCTTTAAACTGGTTTTAACATCTGCCCGGTTCCTTTGTTAACAGTAAGTTAAATGAAATCTTTAATGTGTGTGCTTTTTATCTGCATGAGTTTTATAATTTTATCCTCTTTTGAACCGTATCCTTTAATACCAGTAATTGCTCAGAACTAAGGATCTGTGCTTCTGGCTCTTGTCAAGCTTTGCTTTCTTTCCTTGGTTTATTTACTTGTTTTGTTTTCTCTTTTTGTTACACCTGTCAGCATTGCCAGAAAAGCTGTTACGTAGTACAGCATAAATATTAGGCAACGAAATGATTTTACTCTCTTGCACTTCCTCCCCCACCCCAACTGTTAGGATGGTAATGCCAGCATAATATCCTCAGAAAGCTGCTTCTGCTGACATTTCAAGCTCCCACAGAAAACGCTGTGCATTTTCTGAGAAGGCCTTATTTGCAAGTTTTGTTCAACAAAGAGGTTGGATAAGCACCTTGGATTAAACCTTCAAAGCAGCAGGCCTTTGGTTACTTTTCCCCTATTAACCTGGGAACACTTTGAAACTCTCTTATTTATTATATTCTGTTTTTCAAAACCATCAGTTTTCATAATGAGAAACATTTTTGTAAACACACTTCTTTGCATTTCCCTCTAATTAGCAAAACCTTTATTTTTGCACAAAGATTTCCACATATAAACTTTATCTGCAAAGAATACTTAGTGTGAAGTATTGAAGCATTAGAGGGAAATTACATTTTTCCTACTGATAACATATCAAAATCTGTTGGTCTAACCATTAATATCTAGCTGCTTAGCCTCCAGGAAGCTCAGAGCCAAATTTGTGACACAACTTTAATAACTCAGTAGGACCTACCTATCCTCACTCTACCTTTTCTAGTCTTGACCTTGGTTCCTTATTTCTTTTTTACTTATTTAAGTTTCGTTTCTTCTACCTTTTTGTTAATGTTTCATAAGCCATCTCTACTTCTTTAGGGAATAGGCCAGATATAAAGGACAATGTTTATACAGGCACATTATAAATGCCTCTGTAGTCAATCTTATGAGTAATTCCTGGAAAAATTACAGTTTCCTTTGTCATTGTTCTTTCCTGGTGAATTTCATTTAGAGACGAGGAGTCACTTGGGTATTTTACTTCTCTAGTCCATATGCTATGTAACTATTATATACACTTCAGGAATGGACAAAGTCATAGTAAGGTCAATCGGTATGTCTCCGTTCCTACAATGAGTCACATCATTTAAATGATGCTGTATTTTCAGTCTCTAAAATATTTCTTAGCCATATCATTATTTACTAGAAAAGTACTTGTTGATCATCAGAATCTCATCCATCTTTCTATAAACAGCTCATGAGAGCTAGAAAATGGCTTGCCACTATGCCTAGAGGTTAAGAATTCAACTTGAACAGGCTTACAACTCAGGGACTTAAGCTACATCTAAATCACCCTGGGAGCTCAGTGGTCCTCAGATCCCTTTACAGAGGTGAAATCTCCCTAAAAGGAATCAAAGTATTGCCTTAAAGGCAGAAAAAAAAGGGTTGCTTAGCTGCCTCCCCACTGTCCTGAGGAAAGCCCCTTTGATGATGTCTTAAAAACACACTGGACTGGGAGACACTTTTCTTTCTTACGAAGGGTGTGTTTCTGGGGCAGCTGTCCTAACTTGATCTGGAATAAAGCTCTTTTCCTTTCTCTTAAAACACCACCACCACCACCACACTGGACCTGAAGCCCCAAATCTGGATTCAAGCCCTAGTTTTGCAACTCACTGAAGTATATAGTTTCCTGCACCTATAAAATATTAATTCCTCTCACCCTTCGAGTGGTAGTGAAAAGTCCATGTGAGCATGCTTGGCATGGAACAGGGTTCGCTCATCATCAACTCCCTCCCTGACTTGTGGTAGGAATTAAGTCTGTATGTGTGAACTCTAGAGTTTTGGAGCCTCTTTCTTGTCTCATGGCAGGCTGCCATGCTCAGGCAGGCTGCAGCAAAAGCAGCTCAGGGCTTTGTGTTTTACCCTTTCCCCAGGGAACCTCCTCGCCCTACCCTTGGACATCCTTCACTTTGCCTTAATAACGTCTGAGGAAACCTTCATTAAGGAATTACTTGGTCATTTCTGGCATTTTGTGTTTTCCAAAGATGGCCACAACGATTTCTCTCACCCCGTAAGCCCTTATGAAGTGTGAAAGTAAGGAAAGGAAAAACTGGGGTTGTAAAAGGATTTAATACCCAGTCTTTTGGTCATTCACTTTCTAAACATGGACACCAGTGTTTCAAATTGTCCTATTTGTCATCTGGAGCTTTCCTGGGGTTGAATGGGAAGGACACCTTTCTTTTGTAAGGTGGGAAAGGAAAATTGAAGGCTTTTCCCCGTGAATATTGTCTGGCAGGTTAATTAGGAAAACGATATAAGGAAGTGGGAATCTGGAAATTGATTTCCTTAAAATCACCATAGGCATGTACCTGTTGCAGGTCTTACTGTACCTTCAATGGGATGAGCTTCCTAGCTTGAACGTTTTTGCTTTTTGCAACCATTACTTTGTGGTGTGATAATTTGAAAACTGGTTTTATAAAATATTACTAGAAGCTTAAAAAAAATCAAAATGAGGCTCGGCTCCATAATGGAAAAAAATTCAGGTAACTCTGGTTTAACAATATTTCTTTGTTTTGTGTCTCAGAATACAGTGACTCTTCAAGGGGCAGCAGATACAGAATGCAACATTGCCCAAACTGATTTGGATGTGAAACATTTTTTTTTTTTTTTTTTTTTATTCACAGAGCCTGATACGAGAATAATGTTAAACTACACATGCTTTTGGAAACCTGGACTGTATTAGCTATTTATTGCTGTATGACATATTACCACAAATTTAGCTTAGAACAACCTACATTTATTATCTCACAATTTCTGTGGGTCAGGAATGTGGATACATTTTGATTCATTTTCTGCAGGGGCACAATCCAGGTGTTGTCTGGGTTGGATCTCATCCGAATGTTTGGCTGGGAAAAGGTTCATTCCAGTGAGGCGGTTGGCAGAATTCATTTCCTTGTAGTTGTGGGACTGAGGGCCTTGTTATCTCACTAGCAGTTGGCTGGAGGACATTCTTTGTTCCATGCCACTTGGGTCTCCTTTCATCAAGACCAATAAGTGAGCAGATAGTCTCTTCACAAGATGTTTTTGCCATCTTATGTAATGTAATTGCAGAAGTGTAGTCATGTTCCTCTTGTCGTCTTTGTTGAAATCAGTTGATTAGAAGCAAGTTATAGGTTTCACCTGCACTCAAAGGGAGGTGATTACACAAAGGCATGAATATCAAGAGGTAGGAATCATGGAGGTAAGAACTGCCAAACTATCAGTACAAATGACTTTGTCCCCTACCCATACTAAGACATCTGAACAAACTCTAGCATAGCTTCTATCAGCTCAAGGCTGTGTCCCTAGGATGACAACCCCTCTCCCCTTAAAAGGGCTGCCTGAAAAAGCTCAGTGTTGCCAAAAGAATTTACTGTTTCTTCTAGCTAAAATCTGATTATAGGTCCCCAATCTCCTTTTTCATAAAGCATTTACTTTAGAAAACTTGCAATTGTAAATCCTTACTCTGCCTCTTTGAGATGTGTCTTCGGCAACCCAGGAAGGACTTTCTCAAGGACCTGAGAGCCATCTCTCTGAAATGTAACCATTAAGAGAGATAGGGTCTTTGTTTCCATTTTCCCTGGGAAGGAATGAGCCTGACTTCAATAAACACCAGTTAGCAGACACAGATCCCTGATCACATTGGCCAGCCTCCCCCGACAATGTCATTCAGTGCTTTTCCTTTAGCACACCCAGCACTTAAAAGGCATCCCTTTTGTGTCAGTGGAATTGAAACAGTTTATACTGGGGTCTCTGTCCCTTACTGCCATAACCTGAATAAAATCTGTCTTGCCACCTTTGACAAATGTCTGACTCTTTTCTTTGCAGGGGCAACTTTAAAGTTTATCTTGCACAAACACCCAAAGGTTTTGGAATCATTTCGCTTTCATTCTAACACATCTAGTCTAGCAAAGCTGAGCTTCAGTGAGCGTTTTTGGATTACATGTTTGTAGAGTAACTCGGGTGTTTCTTCATTTACATAATAGACATGTTCCTAAAGAATGGTAATTGTTTCAAAATAAATTAATAAAAGTTAAACGATGAGCGACTTTGATATGGAAAAGAAGCACAAGCAGAGAAGTATACCTGTCTTGTAGGTCTGGCTGTAACATAGGCTAGTCTAGCTGGTTAGTAGGCAGAAATGAATTCTCTTGGTGATGAGGTATGATCATTTTGGAGGGAAAAAAAGAAAAATCGTCTCAGCCTTGCCAGAACGGAGAAACTAAGCTGGAGTCAGATAACACACCATTACTCCGCCCTCCAGCCCTACGATGGGAGTTCACTCTTTTCCCTTGAAGGAGTCAGGAGACTCCTGGGCAGAGAAATATTCCGCTCCTCCAGCTTGAGCCTAGCACAGAAGAACTGATACACAGTGAAAAGGACCTGGGGCTTTATAGGATGTTTGCCAAGCAAAGGTCTGGGGATATTTATTTGAGCCCTTCAGTTCAAGAATCTCTTTGAGGTCGTGTTGGATCCAGAAGTGGTGACAGGACATGTTCCCTCTGGTCTCCTCCAGAGAGGCCCACAATCAGCCAGAGAGCAGGGGCCACCTCTTGTGGTTTCTTGGAAGGAGGGGATCAGTTTCTAGCACACATCTCTCTTCAGATCCTATTGAGCCAGCTTCTTTGCATGGAGCCTGTATCTCCTGCCCAGCTTGTCAGAGCTTGTCAAAGGGTAAATGTGCTTCTTGGATCATGATTCACTAAGCCAGGAGGAAAAAGACATTGCACAGGTGCTGAATGAGTACAGAGCAAGAGGGCTTTGTAGGTGCTGGGGTTTTGTTTTGTTTCTTGAGGGATGCTCACAGCTTCTTTTATGTTTTATAGTGTAAACTATGGACAAGAACAGCTGAGATTTCCCTTTGACATTTTGTCTGTTCAGTGAACTGCAGAAAATGCAAACCTTTCCAAGCCAGAGAAATATATCTTACTTGTGTGTGCTTAGAATATTTAAAGACCAATCTGTGTCTAACTTTTTTGTTCTCAAATAATGTTATTTGGACATAACATTCTTCTTGATTTTATCCTTTAAAAAATTAATTGGTTCCAATTCTGAGCGAGTCTTTTATTTTTTTAAGATTTTATTTATTTATTTGACAGAGAGAGAGATAGTGAGAGCAGGAACACAAGCAGGTGGAGTGAGAGAGCTCCGAGAAGCAGGCTTCCTGCCGAACAGGGAGCCCAATGTGGGACTCGAACCCAGGACCCTGGGATCATGACCTGAGCCGAAGGCAGACGCTTAACGACTGAGCCACCCAGGTGCCCTAATTGGTTCCAGTTCTGTAAAAGTGTTTTAAATCAACAGTTATTTCCCTAGTTTTTATATTATCCTTAGTATTCCAAACTAATCATTTCTCTTATTGCAATATCATTATATAGTATCCTTCAAAATATGATCCTTGGGAAAAGTAATATTATTCCAAAGCTACAATAGCTCTAAAATGAAATTAAATTCTATATAGATTTTTGCCTCTTCTTTTATATTTCTTTTTTTCCCCCTGAGATTGAGACCTACTTTTCAATAAAACTTGTTTCTTCTCATATGGACAACTTGATTTATATTTTTAATCCGTTAGTGGTTTGTTTCTAGATTCTTCACTTTAACATTATTCTAACTACATTAAGAAGTTTCAGGTCTTGCTCTGAGTGTTGGTCATTGAGTTGTAGATTCTGGGCTAGAATCTTGCACCTCAACTATCTTTTCATTCCAAGTCTCTGTAGACAGTCATATTCTTCATGCTTTGAGATTCCATCACCATGTGTATCTTCTCTGAGCCACTTGACTAACCTTACTAGCTTTCATTTTCTTTTCTTACTAGATTATATTATCTTTTAAGCTTATTTAGGAGTGAAAGATTTTCATGAAATTATAAAAGATGAAGATACTCCATAAATTTGGAACTATGTGAGAAAAAGTTTAATATCTACCTTGTACTAGAACACTGTAATGTCCACTATTTACTTAATGATTATGTAGTAGATAAATCCTAGTGCTCTTGGTCCAGGAGAAACACCTCCTTCCAATGGCCCTAAGGGTCACTGTGTTTGTAGCCTATCACTCCCTGCCCTCAGCTGATTAGATATGGGAAAACAGGTGACTCAAGAACGAGGCCAATCGGATTACCTCATTTGAGACTTTAGAGTTAGTTCATGGAAGTTCCTAGAGGTGGAAGATCAGGAGCCTGTGTTGTGGCTCATTTAGACCCTATGCTGATGAAGAATCAAAAAAGGGTTTTTACAGGGAGGGAGGAAGGAGGAAGAGAAGGAAGGGGGAAGAGAGGAAAGAGAAGAGAGAAGGGAACCGATTTTGGGTAAAAAGAGGGGAAACTCCAGAAAGGTATGCTGCCAAGTAGCTACCCTGATTCTTGAAGATTTTCTTGTTCCCCATTCCAGCCTAAAGTTTTCAGGTATTTGGATTCTGTGAGACATCCCTGTGCTCACACATGAAATTACATAAGTAGGCTTGAGTGGATCATTATTACTTGCAAACAAGCTATATATGCCTAAGAAATTTCTTAACAATTTTGTGAAAATTATATTTAAAAATTAGGGCAGATTTTTGTTTAAAAAATAGTAGATTGAACTCATGTTTCTCTCTGCTTCCTCTCAGTAAAACTGAAATCAAGAAATAAAAAGGATTTGAAATCACAGGGACAAGGAGAAGAATAAAGTCAAATTTTGGAACAACAGAAGGAACATGATGAGTGGTCACTCTCTTAGCTCAGCAGAGAAGGTGAGGGCCAGGATCAGACTAGTATGTGTCTCCAAACCCCATAAAAACCCAAGAGATTGAACCACCAGGCATGGTGGGAGGCTGGAATGAAGAGTGAAGCTGAAAAAGAACATGAATGAGGAACAGATATTTAGGTTCACTTCCCTAGTCTACACAGTCAGGTGAGTGTCCCTCCAGCTAAAGGAAGGACGTCCATCCCCTACCAAAAGAGCAGAGGGTCTCCAGACAGAGAGAGACAGCAAGTCCTTCTAAGGACAGAGGGGAGGCTCCCTACTGGTCACAGGGGGATTGAGTGAATTTACACGTGGGGCCATGAGACTTTCTAGCCCCACCAGGGCCCTGGCTCTCTCACCCTTATTTCACCCTTGGCAGACTGTCCTGAGACACAGAGTTTCAAGAAGGAGGCGGTAGCATTTTTCTTGGAGGAAATGATCAGGCACACATACACGTATACACACACACACAAAATCAGAGGTGTGTTGGCTTTTGGTGGATTCTCTTATCAGTTTATCAATGCCTCCTGGGGTGCAGCTCACCAGCCTACAACCTGCCCCATGCACATAGCACACATAGTGCCTATTCTTTAAGAATGAGTGGGCTGTCAAGGATTTCCAGACATTTGAGAAAAGCCTTCAACATGAAAGGGGAGAAAAAGAGGGAAAGGATATTTAGGTGAACAAAGGGGAGAAAGAGACAATGCAAGATAGCTTTGGCTAAATGCAGGCTTAGAGGTATGGGTGTCTATAAGAAAGTGGGACTCACCCAGAGCAGGACATAGAACAGAGACAAAAGCTTCATTAGATAAAGAGGTGAACTTGAAGACATTAGCTTTTTGAGAGAATGGCCTGAGATAAGGGAAGATAGGTGGCTAAATATAACAAGAGGAGGCTACTAATCCAGAAAGCAGGACCTGGAAGGATATTTAATGATAGGAAAAGAAAATTTGATTATTCTAATAGAGGAAAAACTGACTGCCTTGGTCATAGTTAGAGAAAAGCAATGAGGGATATTAAAAAACATCTTTGTGAACAAACATCCCAAAAGAAAAATGGGCAAAAGATCTGAATAAGCACTTCAGTAGAGATTATATACAGGTGACAAATAGGCACATGAAAAGGTATTCAACATTATTAGTCCTTAGGGAAACACAAAGTAGAATCACAATGAGATGCCCATTTGAATGGCTAAAAAATCAAAGCAAAACAAAACATAACATACCGAGTGCTGGTGAGAATGTGGAGATGTGGAGCAACTGGGACCATCTTACATTGCTGGTGGGAATGTAAAATGTTGCAAACACTTTGGTAGCATAGTACAAAGTTAAATAATTATATGTCTACCGCATAACCCAGCAATGCCACCTCTAGGCATTTACCCAAGAGAAATAAAAATTGTTTTCACAAAGACACAAATGTTTATAGAAACTTTATTCATAATCGCCAACACCTGGAAACCACTCAGATTTCTCTCAACCGGTGAATGGATAATATAAACTGTGGTATGTCCATACAATGAACACTACTCAACAATAAAAAAGAATTAACTCGTGATAGATGAAATGACACAAATGAACTATTTTAAGTGAAAGAAGCCCCACCCCAAAACTACATACTGTAGCATCCCATTTTTCTGATATTCTGAAAAAGGCAAAACTGTATGGACAAAAAATAGATTAGTGGTTGCCAGAGGTTAGGGTTGGGGAGGAGACATTGATAGTTGGCTATAAAGGGGCATAAAGTAATTCGGGGATGTGATGGAATTGTTTTCTACCTTAATGGTGATGGTGTTTACATGACTGTATGGTATGTCAAAACACAAAGAACACGTTAAAAGTGTGAATTTTACTGTATGTAATGAGGTTTCTGACTTTTGAGGTTTCTGACAATTGGAGAAGGCATGCCAAGGTCAATAGGAAAGCCTGGTTGGGCAGCAGACAAGCCCAAAAGGAAATAAGGGCAGATTCTGCCTTGGCAATAGAGTTGAGGCAGCAGAAATACAGACAGTTAATACGATCGAGGTGGTGGGGGCTTTTAATTGCTGATCGGTATTCCATTGTATGAATATACCAGAGTTTATTTTGACATTTTTCAGCTAAGGGACACTGGAGTTGTTTCCAGATTCAGTGTTATAGTCTCTATACACATTTGTGTGGCTACTGAAGGATCTGAGCAGAAAAGTCAGGGATCTACGTTCCTAAAATTCAAATCTGATCATGTTATTCCGCTGATTAAAATTCTTCCCTGGTTCCTTATTGCCTACAGCAGTGATTCTGCACTGTGACCGCACATCAGAATCACCTGGAGTGCCTCAAGATGCTGAATGTTTGGCCCACCCCTAGAGATTCTGACTTAATTGATCATTGGATGGGGCTCAAGTGTCAGTTTTCTTTAAAAGCTCTTCATAGGATTTTATTTTTCAAAGCTTAAATCTTTTCCAAATAAAATTATTGAGATATAATGCATGTAACATACAATTCATGCATTTAACATGTACAATTAAATCGTTTTTAGCATATCCCATTATGGATTTTTTAAATGTGTATTATATCTATAACACAGTTTGCCATTTTATTTTTTTATATATTTTTTAAAGATTTTATTTTTAAGTAATCTCTACACCCTACACCTTAAGTTAATCTCTACACCCTACCTCACGAGTTGTGAGTTTGAGCCCTCACAACCCCGAGATCAAGAGTCACATACTCTACCAACTGGGCCAGCCAGGAGCCCCTAAAATTTGCTATTTTCAAGGGTATAGTCAGTAGCTTTAATTACATTCACAATATTATACAGTCATCACCACTGTTTCCTCATCCCTATATGATTTTAATACATGTCCAATTCTGCAGAACTAAATCCAGGTACCTTCGGAAACTCCCAAAACCTCTCATAAGAATACCTCATCATTTCTTCCTAGATATGATTAGGAAGTCCCTGTGACTTCCTGCCCTGCTTTCTCTTGGATCTAGATGTGCTGAATCATCTTTAACCTTCGAAAACTCATTATCTTTGCATATTTCTATTTCATCTCTCTGAAACATTATTCCCACTACTACTTCTGATAAAATCCCATGCCTTCAAAGCCAGACTCAGGTATTATTTTTATGGAGTATTTTTTCCACCTCTGAGCTTCTTTAGCTGCTCCCCTCTGTGATCTCTAGCACCTTTCATGATCCTCTGTCGGAACACTTACTCATGACAACTTTCTAGGTCTGTCTTTGTCTCTCTCCCACCAGATTCTCTCCTTCTCCCTCTCTTTCTCTTTCTCTCTCTCAAGTGGTGAACACTCAAATGGTGAAGCTGCAATGTGAACATATAAATCCATGAGGCAGTTCTTAAAGAACTAGCAAGAAGAGCCACAGACAGTGATATGAGTGAGAAGTAAACTTTTGTTGGTTTAAGGCACTGAGATTTCAGGGACTCTTTGTTTCCACAGCATAGCCTAGACTAGCCTGACTAATACACTCATGAAAAATTCATTCATTATATTCACCAGCTGTAATCTTGTGATATAACTAAATGGAGAATGTGGAACTCCATGGGAAAGAGATCTTGGGTTTGAGGGCAGGTAGAAGAGCTTGATTTTAGAGGATCAAGGAAAGACACAGGTTTAAGGAAAGATCTTGAGCAAAAAATGGTTCCCCAGAGAAGATAGACCTGGGCTGCTGGGACAAGGGAAGAAGGAACTCACATCTTGGTTGTAGCTAAGGGCACATAAAGCCAACAGCCTATTAAAACATTTTACGTAAGACTGTTCCTGACTTCCAGAATTAGATGTAACCAAATGTAAAATTTCAAATCCCAAATCAATACTTGCCAAAAAGATACAGTGTAAAAAAAGAGAATCATAACCCTGAACAGATGTTCCATTGGTTAATTTGATTTTTACTAACAAGGCACATTTTTGAAGGCATTGCTGAATGCACCAGTTTTGTCCCTTGTTAGTATGATCAGAAGGATGTCTTGGTTCAGTAGTGCTCTGGAGGTTGAAACGTGTTCTCTTTTATGATTTGCAGCTCTGATTAGTTCTATTTTTCTGCCTAAGGTGCAAAATTGCAAAGGTGAATTGAGATTCTGTGTACTTTCTGTTTCTTACATCATCACCATTAAAAAAAATTCAGACCAAATATTTTCTTTTGAATCTCACTAAAAGCGTGGCCGGAGGTGCACAAGGCAGAATATACTGTTGTCCAGTCTTCCATAATCATATTAACCTACAGTTTCATATTATTAAAAAAACAACAAAATGTACATCTGTCATAGAAAAACATGTATAAATTAAACATATCCAATCAGAAGTAAATTGTTTAAAGGAGAATATATGTTTAAAGGCATTGTAGTCTGGGATTGGCTTTAAAATAATTAGGCAAAAGAGAAAGAGGAAAAAATATATAAAGCAGGGATGGGAAAATCTCAAGGATTGTTGAATCTCAGTTATGAGTAGATTGGGGATTCATTGCAACCTCTCTCCTTTTGCATATGTCTGATATTGATGATAACAGTAGAGGGATCGTAAACTTACAGATAAAATACCTTCAAATATTTGCAGAAATTTAAGGGCACAACTTACAGAATTAGGTTTCTTAATCACAGAATTACATTGTGTTATATCAAAAACTAGTATTTTGCAAACAGTAGGTTTGATTATTTTCTTCAGAGCTCTTTCACTGTGTTACTTTCACCATGGAACATAGAATGACAAGATTCCTGCAATGATTATTACCTCTTTCTGATGCTATTTAATAAGCTGCCTTTCTCACTGCCCTGAAATCTGAATATTCTGAAAGAGTTCATCTGTCTTTAGAAGTAACAATGATCTTGTGTCACCTTTAGAATTAGACACAATGTTAAAAATGATAGTTGGAACTGGCATGCATGATGGAGATCCACATTTTCTTCTCCTTATGTAACAAGGAAGATTATCATCTTCAAACTCACACATACAACATCTGATTCAATTACTGTTTTGTAGAAACCATATCTATTGTTTGTGGCTTGAAATATGGATTTGAAAATAGTGATTTTTATTTTACTCCCATGACAGTATCAATAAAGGTAGAGTATATCTTATTGTCTAGAGAGATATTTAACATGCTGTAGGTATAAATGAAAGATAAACTAAGAGACGAAAGTGAACCTTTCAAACATTAATGTGATGTTGGCTGTGTTATTATGAGGCTAATGATATCAAGTACACATAAGAACACATAGGTGTCATGCTGGGAAACCAATGATCTAGCTTTCATCTTGACTGCAGGCAAAGAATATCTCATTAAAGCTATAAATTTCGTGAGTCTGTTCCCAAATTTAAAACCCTTAAGGAAAATGTTTTTCATGGTTCAGCAGTTTTAAAGGGTTGTACTTAACTTGGCTTTGTAACAAGGAAATTAATAGTTTTTCTAAAACAAATCAGAATTATGCCATAGTTGCATGTGTTTTCATGCTGTTGCCATTAGCACTTAACTTCCTCTCTAGATAATAAAACCAGGGACTCCACATTGAATTCACCACGGGGAAACATTTCTTACCTGCTATGTTCAGGATAGTCTGCAATGGGGATGAAATTTGTTCAGTCATGGCTAGGTATAAATTGTTTTCTTGAGGTGATGTGAAATGGAGTAGGTTTCTAATCAACCTTCACTATTCAGAGTGAATCTTACTTAGCCTACTAGGAGGGGGGGATAGGTTGCTCCAGCCCCAGGCAGTGTCAGCAACCAACCGATTGAAATGCACGCAGGCCTCAGGGACCCAAGGTATTGGGAAATAAATGTGAGTGCAATGAACTGAACTTACTCCTTTTTCTCAATGGACTTTGTAATAAATCTTATTATAGCCATGTGAGAGGAGCATTTATAAGAAACATTCTGTTTTTGTTTTATATACATTTAACTTAAAGAGCAACCATTTGTCGTATCTGGGGAAAACAAGACAAATCACAACAGAGGTAAGAGTATGGAAATGTCAAATGCCTCTAATGGTTTAAGCTTAAAGGAAAGCCATTAGTGATTTACAGAAAGAATATACAAAACAAGATGAGCAATAAGAATGTAATTATCGTTTTCAAAAAAAATGTTAGAGAAGCAAAACTACCTAGACTCACCTCATTTCATCTGGATGATCAGAAAGTTACAAATGAAAAACTCTTACACCCTGGAAAGAGCGTGTCCTGTGAGGCGTGTGTGGAAGTAAAACTTGGAGACGTTCATGGATGCTTGAAACTCAAAGGAGTTCATAGGCACTTGAAGTTGGAGCAACTGGGTGCACATCTTGCTTCCCCCCCCAACTCAAGCTTTCTGATCCCAAGAGAAAAGGATAGAATTTATCCAGAAGATACAGTTACGATTTTAAAATTTTAGGTTGTGTACTTTCAACTGCAAAGGTCATTCAAAACAAATCATTAAAACAGAACATGGAGTCATTAAGAAGCTTTAACTACATTAAATGTTTTCAAATAAGGCATTATACTGTTTTTGAATGCTGAATTTCTTGAATTTTTTGGTATGTTGTTTAATTTCTTTTTAAATTTTCATTAGCATCTTTTGTAGATAGTGATTACTCCCACCCTTTACACTGTTGTTACAAATCTATTGCACAATGTATCCAATTTCCATGAAAGAAAATCAAGGGATTTTGTGAACCATATACCCTACAGTTTACTGTGACAAATAGTTTCTGAAAAGAATAACCATTATGAAATACAACTTTTACTTAAAAAGAAAAAAAATGCCTCCAGTTTTTGGCTAATTATGAATTTTATAAAGTTTAAAATATTCACATAACAAATGTAATCCACGTATGTAACTACATGTAGTTCATGTAACTTACATGTAATTCATGTAGACAAATATTTGTGTGGGCATATATTTTCATTTCTCTTATGTAAAAATCCATAGTGGAGGTACGGGTCACATATTAAGAGGATGTTTAACTTCCTACAAAACTTCCAAACTCCTTTTCAAAGTGTACACTTGCACTGATAATCAGGCGGACTTCAGCTGTCAGTCAGCCTCTTTCCATGGCTACATCATTACTTTCTTAATAGACTCACGAATAAAATGCCCATCCTGAAGGCATGGAGCTATGTAGGGACTCAGTTAACATCACTGTTTACTCCTGGAAGGAGATTTGGTTACCACTGCTGAATGCCTGACTTGCTAACAGTAGCAGCCTATCCCCAACTGCTTATGCAGTATCTCATTATTCTATTGCTGCATACCAATTACCACAAAATTAGCAGTTTACCACAAAATTAGCAGCTTACCACAACACATGTTTATTATTTCAGAATTTCTGTGGGGCATGAGTCTGAACATGGGTTAGTTGAGTCCTCTGTATAAGGTCCAGTTGCTTCATAACCTCACCAGTATTTCGTCATCAGACTTTAAATTATAGCCCAGGACTATCCAGTAGAAATACAATGGAAACCACATAGACAACTACATGAAAACAGTGGAAATAGTTGAAGTTTATTTAATAATTCTTTTTAAAAGATTTTATTTATTTGTCAAAGAGAGAGAGCACAGGCAGGGGGAGAAGCCGATTCTCCCACTGAGCAAGGAGCTGGATGTGGAATTCGATCCCAGGGCCCTGGGATCATGACCTGAGCCAAAGGTAGGCACTTAACTAAGTCACCCAGGAGCCACTGAAGTTTATTTTAATAGTATACTTTATTTAGCCAAATCTATTTAAATTTGTCATTTCAGCATGTAATCAGAATAAAAGTAATGAGATACTTTATCCTTCTTTCATACTAAGTCACCAAAATCTGGCATGTATTCTTACAGCATAACTTAATTCAGACTAGCCACATGTGGCTAGTAGTTGCTGTATTGGGCAACATAATTATAGCTATTTTAGTAGGTATACAGTGGTAATTGGGGTTTTAATTTGCATTTTCCTGATAACTAAATGATGTTGAGTATGTTTTCATGTACTTCTTGGTCATTTGTATATCTTCTTTTGTATAGCATCTGTTCAAATGTCCGGCAACAGGTAAATGGATATACAAATTGTGGCACACTCACACAATGAAAATGTACTCTGCAATAACAATGAAAAAAAGAAAAGAAAACTACTGATTCATGCAATAACCTGGATGACTCTCAAATATTATGCTGAGTGAACATAGCCAGACCCGAAAGAATACCTCTGAAGTAATTCCACGTGCATGAAACTTTAGAACAGGCCAACTAATCAAGAAAGAAAGCAGATCAGTGGTTATAATAGGGGTGTGTGAATGATTGCAGAATTGTGTGAGAAAACTTTGTAGAGTGATGGAAATGCTTTGTATCTTGGAGTGGTGATCACGTAGATATATACATTTGCCAAAATTTATTGAGCTGTACATCTAAAATGGGTGCATGATATTGTATGTAAACTATACTCCAATACAGTTGATTTAGAGTAAAAGCAATACGTGTTAGTAGTACCCGCTATGTACTTTGCAGGCCCAGTGCAAAGTAAAACTGTGGGGCCCCTTATTTAAAAAGTATTAAGAATTTCAAGACAGTGACAGCAGAGGGAGTTTGTCTGTTATTGAATTCCTGGTAACAGATGGTGCACGGCATATAGAGGGTTCCAATGAAGTTCTGTTGAATGAATTTAAGATCTTACAGCTCAGCAGTTTCCATTTGAGAACAGCCTAATACTTTTTCCTACTTCTGCTGTTTATTTCATAGACCCGAGGAAAGAGTAGAATACTGAATGCATTTTTTTATTTTACTTTTTTTTAAAGATTTTATTTATTTATTTGAGAGAGAGAGAATGAGAGAGAGCACGAGAAGGAAGAGGGTCAGAGGGAGAAGCAGACTCCCCGCTGAGCGGGGAGCCCAATGCGGGACTCGATCCTGGACTTCAAGATCATGACCTGAGCCGAAGACAGCCGCCCAACCAACTGAGCCACCCAGGTGCCCATTGAATTTTTTTTTTTTTTAAATGCTGGTCATAAGTATGATAGAGAAAAATACTGAATAAAAGTTGTTTTATTTTTAAATTTTCTAAAGACGTGAAGAAATATAGCCCAGTCACTAACATGAAGCAAGAACAATTTGGTTGAACAGGTGGAGATTATAGAGACATCATACAAAGGCATTTTGTCCTTTAAGTATTCTGTATTGTTAGTCACAAGCTGATTTACAGTGGCAGTGTTACACCTAATCTGGGTCAGGAAACAAGCTAAGTAATGGGGATATATAGAGATAAAACAGGTACATGTAATTATGCAGTGGTTTGTCTTATTAGAAATCGGTTTTAGATCATGTTCCAATTATTAACATTTCTAATATTTTGTTCCATCATAACTCAGTGTACAGAAGATAAAGCAGAATTCTCATGTTTCAGAGCAGGTGGAATAGTAGTTATAAGTATATGTAATCCATACTGTCATAGACATTTCACTGGGAGTTTGCTCTAGTGCTTTTTAAGTTAGAACAGTTATTAACAGAGGCACTTGGACTTACTTAAATAATGTGTTATGGACTGATTGTGTCTCCCCCAAGCCCCCCTATTCATATGCTGAAGCTCTAGCCCCCCAGTATGGCTGTATTTGGAATAAGGAAGTAATTAAGGTTAAATGAGGTCATAAGGTTAGAAACCTGATGATTAGGATTAGTGTCCCTATAAGAGAGACCAGAGGGCTTGCCTGTTCTCTTGCCTCATGCATGCACCAAGAAAAGCCCATGTGAGGATGCAGTGAGGCCACCATCTGTAAGCCAGGAAGAGTCCTCACCAGAAACTAAAACCTGGGACTTGCAGCCTCCAGAACTATGAAAAGATAGATCTCTCTTGTTTAAGCCACCCAGCCTGGGGTATTTTGTTATGGCAGCCTGAGCTAATACGATATGTAATATTCTATAAAATATTAAAAATATAAAATATGCATAATCTGATTCAAATAAAGTGACTAATATAATCAGTTGCATAATGTGGGCAGCCTTGTAGGGTGACAACAGGATTTATGTGTATGTATTGATGGCATGAATTTATGGACCCTAAAAATTTGAAAAATTCGTATGGTAAATTATCCCTAAAGGAAATTTACAGTGATACTACTTTATCACTTACTGTCCTAAACCAAGGAGTATGTTTTTTTAAAAACAAATTTTTTTTAAAGATTTTATTTATTTGAGAGAGAGAGGATGAGAGAGAGCACGAGAGGGAAGAGGGTCAGAGGGAGAAGCAGACTCCCTGCCGAGCAGGGAGCCCAATGCAGGACTCGATCCCGTGACTCCAGGATCATGACCTGAGCCGAAAGCAGTCGCTTAACCAACTGAGCCACCCAGGCGCCCTAAAAAATTTTTTATCATGGAGTGGTGATCACATAGATATATACATTTGCCAAAATTTATTGAGCTGTACATCCTTTTTAAAAAGGAAAATTGGGGTTTTAAATGATTAAAGGTATCACTTTAATATATATATATATATATTTAAAATGCCTGTCCGGTGGCTGAGTGTAACTGTGCCTCTCATACTATTCACCAACTTATTTTAGGAATGAAAGTAGTAAGAGATGAGATGGCAGTGTACTAACAATTGAATAAACAGTTTACTGAAAAAAATAGCCAAAAAAAGTGATTTTATTACACTTGTTTCATTGTATTTCAATGTATAAGATAAAGCAGACTCTCCTGTTTTGGAGCAGGTGGAATGGTAGTTGAAACTGTTTCACTTACTTCACTAAAGCCAAAGTTTTCAAAATAAATTAAGCATGACTGAGTAGCTGGGGAGGAGAAATAACTAAAGAAGTAGCAAGTGATGAGTGAGGTGCTAACAAGCAAGACTGTCCATTTTGGGGGAAGACGGTGGATTGAAAGGGGTATGGTAGTTAATAGGTATTTCCACAGTAATTAAATGTGATATTCTGGGGTGAGACTGCTTGGGTTTGAAGTCTTGCTTTGCCAGTTACAAGCTACATAACTTTATTTCCCATCTAAACCTCAGATTGATCACTGGAAAAATGGGAAAATAGTAACCATCTTATATGTTAACAGGGATGATTAGTGGCATAATGTACTGTAAGCATTTAGCACAGTACCTGCAACATAATAAATATAATAAATGCTACCTATGGTATGAATCATGTTATCATTGCTGCTTTTCGAAAGTGACCCTACTAATGTAATTCTAATTTATGTGAATTTGGGTATTTTGAAATAGACGGATATCTAACTCAAAGAGAAAAAAATGGGGAAAGATGTCAAATTAATTTTTATATTTGCTTATTGCCAAGGCCCTCTTTAGACTCTAACCTGCCTTTCTCAGGCATTCGCCTCAAAGTCTTTGTCCCAAAATTCATCCAAGGAGTCCAATATGTGGGATATGACCGTTTTCCTGATATCCACAGTTACATTATTTGAGGCTATGTATCAGTGAATTTTCAATCTTGCCTACTTGTAGTTTTTCCCATTTGGGTTCACTGTATGGTAACTGTCAGCACGTCCCACTGTCACACCTTTATTGAGCTCGTCAGATGCATGTGATAAAACTATGGCTCCAGGGCAAGTACACAGATTTCATTCTCACAGGAAAGAAGTTGTATGCTGACATTCTCTTACAAGCCCTCCAAAGTTCTGCTTCTCATTTTAAGAAACTCTGCCTTAAATAATTCAATAAAGACATGTCCCCAAAACATTTGGCTCTGCAAAGAGGAAGTAGTTTTGTTGCTCCTGCTATAAGTTGGCAAATGATAGCTAAAGAATTAGAATCAGGGGAAGTAAAATGTCTTGTTATGAGAACTCTCTCTTATAAAGATAGGTATCAAAGGAATTTTAGAAAATTCCTAAGCCAAAGAAATACAGCTGGGAACTGTTCTTGAAATGTCCAGGAAGAGTGTGTAGGGCACAGTAAATAGTAGGTCCTTAGCTGATATTTTATGATAAAAATCATGGTACTACTTCTGCGGCAGAGAATATTAAATTATTAGCCTTTACCTGCAATCCTAGAGTAGTATGTCATACCTAAGTTGATGAAATCATGAAATGGTATTTCATCTTGTGGCACTGTGATTTTAAGTGTTTCTGCATGCAAGTGTTCCCTGTTCATTTCTGAACTATGTTGGTTTTTCTCGATATTAATAGTTGGAATTGTGTTAAGGCCATCCAGATGTATTAATACTTACAGATTACAGGTTATAGATAAGAGAAAATTCTGTCTCTATTCTCAGATTTCAGTTCAGAATTAAATATAGTATTTTAAAGGTCTTTTATGTAAAAGTTTAAATTGCTTTAGAAAACATACAAATTCCAAATGCAAGGTCCTATTTCATTTTCAACGACTTTATTGAGAACATTTTGCAAATTAGATTTTACAGTTTAACATTTTACAATTAGAAATTTTATCTGCTACTACATAAGTTGCAAACTTTTCAAAACACTACAGAAAATCCTTTATTTCTTTGGATTTTTCTGTTCCATGCTGAGCTCCTGAGATATATTTTTTCTTTCAGCTTCATTTTCATCTTCCTGTGAAATAAATTTTAGAAAACATTAAAATATAAACTTTAGGGCATTTTTATCAGCTGTACTTAATACATTTTAATTCTATTTTCTGAAGAATTAGCTATTGTGATTCTGGTAATCCTGGAAAAAAGGCTAGAAACAATATGGTAAAATTATGTAACATTTAAATGTTTACAGTGGGTTTTCTTTTACACTACACATTGACTGAAGTTTTCTATATGTTTTTAAAAGCAACTTATTTTATTAATGACCTAAAAATTACTTTTGAAAACACTTGCCCGTAAAAAGTGTCCTTTTTAGGAGGTGAATCAGGTATTTTTACTTCACTGTTTGATAAAAATAAATTTAACTTCTGAGACACTTTATGTGTTCCAGCATGGTGTTTTTGTCTCATCTAGCATGCTTTCTTGACAGGTCTGCCAATTTTCCAATTACTTGTACCACCATATGTTATCTGAAGATCAGTCAGCTCTAAAATAGGAAACATGGGCATGTCAGGCTATCGAATGCTTACAATCTTCTACAGTTTCAATTCTAAGTGGTGGCTTCATAATTCACAGCAGGTTCCTGTGGAACATGGTGAATAAATGAAGTGACTTCATAATGTCGGTCTCCATAGGAATGAAGTGCATCTTGTGTTCAATATTATGGTGACCTCCAAAGTATAAATAATGAAGAGTCTGGAGAAGTATTTCATCTTAGAATTTGTAACCCATTTCATCATCTATGTTCCTTCAACAATACCAAGTATAAAGCAGTCTTGCTTTCCTAATATTTCTAATTTGAGATCTTTCATTTTTATTAACTGAAGTTAAGCATTGTCTCTTCTATTGAATTAAAGCATGAGTAGCAATTTAAGTATCTCTAGACAACAACAATATCAGTATCACCAAATACATCGCCCTCTATCTCTGAATCATATAAAACCAAATTCAATTCAATTAAATAATTGAGCTCTGTTTAGTAAATTAACGTTATTAAGTAAATGCAAATCAAGGCATATATATTTGTTTCCCATGAAAAACCACATCCTTGCCTGTAAACATTAAGGTGGAGAAAGCTTCCTTTATACACTTGGTCTCTCCCAAAGTTCACCAGCATCTGTGATTTAGACTTTGTCAATACCAGAAAAGTGGAGAAATTATCAATATTATCATCCAACATGGGCCATTTATAAATATGTGGCATAGAAGAGATGGGGTTTTGAGTATCATTTGGCAATGCAATTTTAACATATTTTTCTAAGTATAATAGCCACTGTATGTTGTTTCATTTTTTTTTTTTCCAATTTATCTCTTTTGAACAGAGATACTATGTTCAATTGACTCTTGAACAGGTAGTTTCCACTTTTGGACAAGAGTTTCTAGAGATTACATTTTGATTAGATCCCAATAAAAACCAAATCTTGCTCTATAGTTTCCACTGTAGTCTTTGGGTGAGACACTGACAGGAAGTGTTAAATCAGCAGGTAAAGGTGGCAAGAATTTTTTGCTAGGTAGCACTGAATTTATATGTTCCTCAAGGCAGGGCTTTATTTTTTTTTATTATACTCTTACTGTCAACAGGGCACATTTAGTATATAGTTGGAGTACAATAAATGATTTCTGAATTATGTGAAACAGTGGGATAAAAAATGAATAAAAGAGAAGTCTGCCTAAACTAATGTAACTTGGAAAAGCGTAATATTCTTCCTTATCCAAGAGTCACACTTCTAAAAATCTTACACTTTCCAGGACAGTACTAAAAACAAAAATGTTTGAAGCAACATTAGCCAAAATGGCCATTATCAAGCTCATATCCTTTAATTTGAAGGACAGGACTGGAACCTTTATAATGTGGACAGTCGAAGTTCCCACACTGATATGACGTACTGGTTTTATGAGCTTGGTTATCTCACTTTCCCCAGCAGCCTTTAATAATACTCTAAGTCAAAATGGAAATGTAAAGGCTTAATAATAATAGGAAGCATCTATAAACTTTACTTTCATATTTAACTAAAATTCTTATAATGCCAGTCTTTTTGTTGAATTTTTCTTAGTAATAAAGTATATACAGTTGACCCTTGAACAACACAGGATTGAACTATGTGGGTTCACTTATATACAAATATTTTTCAATAAATACAGTACAGTACTGTAAATGTATTTTCTCTTCCTTCTGATTTTCTCAACATCTCTAGCTTACTTTATAAGAATATAGTATATCATACGCATAACAAAATATGTGTTAATCAACTCTTTATGTTACCACTAAGGCTTCTGGTCAGTGGTAGGCTGTTAGTTAAATTTTGGGTGAGTCAAAAGTCACATGCAGGTTGTTGGCACCCCTAACCCCACTGCATTATTCAAGGTTCAACTGCTTAATTTATAAATACGTGTCTCTTGTAACATTGCCGCCTGTTCAGGACAGGTGAAGAACTGTTCCACATTTTTCTTTATGCTGAAGACATGTCTTACAATATCTTGCCTTTCTATGCCTTTAAACCATTGCCATAGGTAATAAGATCCAATCTCTTTTTTCCTTTGTACAAGGATAACTGTGATTTGGATGAGAAAAAGGTTTATGAAGGGGAGGAAAAGGCATTTAACCCTAACTGCTAAAGTATAAACACACTGTAATTGCTATAGTAGATCATCAGAAAAATGAAAATAACAGTAACAGATTTTATCATTATAAATAAAAACATTAGAATTAGACATAATCAAGCTCCAGAAAGGATTTTAGAGGTTGCTTTGCTTTTGTTTTGTTTTTTTGGTTTTTTTGGAAGTGCTAATTTGTGTTTCTAACATTACAGGTCAATTTGTATGAGAATTTTATAAGCAATTAAGATTAATAAAATCATAAAAATAGCTCAGGCAGCAAAACAAATATTGACAAATGATTGCATAATGAATCAAACTGCAAAGACGGGAACCTTTTATCAAAGTATTTCCTCACTACTAGATATTAAGGGCAGGCAAAAATTTCTTCTGATAAATGGCAGGTTTTTGTTACTCTGTGCTGAGGTAAGACATCTGTTTGTTTCCCAGTGAAAGAAGACCCTTGCTACATGGATCATTTTCTTAGTGACAGTCCTGACAATTTTGACATTTGTTTCATGAAGTGTTCTGAAGCAGCCAGCAAGAAAATGTACCCTTTGGGGCCACTGGAAAGTGTAGACAGGTTTACCTCTTAACTTTGAAGCTTGTTAATTCATACTCCAGAAAACATGTTGTTTGTAACAATCTTGCAGACCTGCTAGTTACATGTGGAATTTCAAGAATACCCACTCACAAAACAACTACTCCTAACTCCAAATAACTAAGGTGGTTCTTTAGCCTTCTTGCTCTTTTGACAGTGACAGCATTCTTGTAGTAAGGACAATGATCATTTCTAGGCATATATAGACCATGGGATTATGGTCTAATGCTCTAGGTGGCAATGTAAGACTGAAAGTTATTCTAACTGAGAAATCAGTAAAAACACTACCATTCTTATCTAAACTAAATCCCTCTTATCAATGGATAAAACTTGCAAGATTTTGCTTAAATGCTATTCAAGCTTCCCCCATCAATTGGAACAGAGGCACTCTCAATTTTCCTTATTTACAAAATTGCCTTAGTTCTCATAATAGTTCAAAGAACTGATGCCAATTAATCAAATCTATCCATCCTGCTTTCCCTTTTTCTTAGGAGATAACTCCAAATAAAGGGCAATTATTTTAGCAGCTGGAATTTCTTTTTTTTTTTTTTTAAAGATTTTATTTATTTATTTGAGAGAGAGAGAGAGAATGAGAGATAGAGAGCACGAGAGGGAACAGGGTCAGAGAGAGAAGCAGACTCCCTGCTGAGCACGGAGCCCGACGTGGGACTCGATCCCGGGACTCCAGGATCATGACCTGAGCTGAAGGCAGTCGCTTAACCAACTGAGCCACCCAGGCGCCCAGCAGCTGGAATTTCTACTGCTTATGTAATATTTGGACTCAAATTAGTCTGTGTACAGATGACTCTGCCTTTACCCTAGAGACAGCCAAATTGTAAATGACTTCTTTCAAAGTAGTATTATACAAGGGGACAACTTTCTCTATTGATTCTTTATACGTTTAAAGATGACTTTGAGTACCTTTATAGTGCAGATAGCTGTCAGATACCGCCATACCCAAGTGATCAAGGTTTACATCACTAGCAATATATATTAACACTAACTTTTTACTATGATATGCTAAAAAGGGCACAACTCTGGTCTGTGGTATCTTTCCTAAAAATGCATAACCTCAGTCTAATCAAGAGAAAATACCACATAAACACTCTGTAAAATAATCGAACATTAGTCTTCAAAACTGTCAAGGTCATGAAAGAACATACAAAGCCTAGACTATCACAGATGGGAGAAGACTAAGGGAACATGATGACTAAAGACAGTGGTGGGATCCTGCACCATAAAAAGGATATTAGTGGGAAAACTGGCAAAATTTAAATATGGTCTATGCACTAGTAAATAGTATTGTCTTGATGTTAATTTCCTGGTTTCAGTAATTTACTTTGGTTAGAGCGCCTGGTAACACTACAGCAAGCTGGATGCAGGGCAAATGGCAATTATCTGTGTATTTTATGCAATTTTTCTATAAGTCTAAAGTTATTTCAAAATAAGATAAAAAAATGGCAACTCAATGAAAGTTTTCTAAATCCAAAATAAGTATCATGTATGTGCAAAGATTTTATGTGGAAAAAAATTTCAAGGCACCTATAGCTGCCTACACTGAAAATATACAACTAAAAGAGTTTGCTTTTCATTGTTCTACTTACAATTCCTTTTGTAATGTTCATAATGGTGTTCTTAATTTTTATTCTCTTGTTTCATGTGTTTTCTTACTTTTCCACTCTGAGCATGGATTATTTTTGCAAACAAAGAATATAAGTTTTCTTTTAATAAATCCCTCTATAATCTGGCCACTTGAACTATTTCCAGAAATAAGTAAGCATAATGGAGGTCATTGTTTACAAAGAGAATGGTTTCAGTTGTCTTTACTTCACTGAATTTGCTATTCATACCAGAAAGATACGTGGTAGTAGAACAATAAAATGAAGCAAGAAGGTGCAGCTAAGCACTAACTTATTTCCATTTTCATATATAATCTTTAGATTTTAAATATTCCTTTGGCCAGAGAAGAACTATTGTAGTTAGATTCACATGATCTGTATGCTTATGTTAATATACATAAGCATACAGATAATAAGCATATATATATACAGCTATGTTTATCTTCAGGCAAAAAACTATGTACACCTAACCTGTTATGTTAGTTATAGAATAGGTGTCGAAAAGCAATATATACTGTTCAAATCTGTGGTCAAAAAAACTTTTTTATTCACTTAAAGCATATTCCAGATATAATTCTCAACAGCATTTAAGATTGTGCTTTTAATACAGAAAATATGCCAGTGCTGCACAATGAGGAAAAAATTTATCTTAATAACTGAAAAACACTGATGATAATGAAAATGTTTTAGGCAAAATGGGCACGCTGCATGCTTCAGGCTAAAATTAATTAGAGTTTTTAATGTTTTACAATTCCACCATAATTCTTTAAATGGTGCATTTACTTCATAGTAATAAACACTTGGATCATTAAGTAAAGTGCAAGATGTGTGTGATGTGCTACATTTAACAACCTTTGGCTTTTTTTTTCTGTACTTCTGCATTCAGTTTTCCAATGCATTGAATAAGCAATTGAAGGCCACAGTTAAATTTCCTGACTTTGCATATTTGAGATTCTTATTTCATTTAATACAAAAGGCAATTTATCTACCATTTTACAACTGAATTCCAACTTTAGTGGGCTATGATAGATACTGAAATGAACTTACAAGAAATGCTTAATTAAATATACTGTAAAAAGCATATGATGGTTTTTTTTTCTAAGACAGAAGTTGCATATTTAATTAGAAAGTCTAGGCTATATTATAAAATTAAAGTAACTTGGGAAGTTCTTAGTAAACCTAGCTCAAACACTTATGTCATTACACAGAATGGAGCTATTTTGTAAATTTCTACCTTTTCTCTCTACTTAGTGATTCAAACAAGAAATCATAAAGGAAATTTCCCTTTATTTAAAATTATAAAATCATACTCTTTATTTTAATAGCAAGTAAGATGGATAAAAGGGCAGTCATGAATATCTAATTTCATGTATAAAAATATATGCACAGTTCTATTTCATTTGTTGGGCCCTTATCTCCAATTCGTGATTTTGAAGCAGATTTAGTGGAGTGGGTTTGCTTTTCTAAGTCTTTAGTTCCTCGTCACATTTTACTTGGTGGTTGCTTCTGGCAGCATGGAAATGGGAAAGTTAAAAAATAAAACACTGTATTTCCCATATATAATTTGGAAATCTCTCTGGGAAGAAAGGCCCTAAGGACTGGCACAACCATCTAGAGAAGGGTGTATTTATAGTAAAGGAAATGAAGATCAGTAAGTGGAAGGTGAGAGTCGGGCAAAATAAGTAGGATAAAAGAAAGGAAAGGAAATGAGTGACGAATGGTAAATGTGAGCTAGGGTAGACTCTTAATAAGCATAAACCCAATTCTATAAGCTTGTATCCTGTATCTTCCCATAAACAGAAAAAAGCACAACTTCCATAAACTGAATTTTTGGGTATTTCAGATATGTTTAAGATATGAACCTTCTAGGGCTAAGAATACCACTATTCTTTACAGGTGGAACTTATGGTCTTGAAGATAAAAAAAAAAATTCTCCTTCTCTAGTAGAAGTCTAGTATTTGGGAAATAAGCATAGAAGTGTATGCTAGATTCTACATTAGAAGCCCCCACCTTGATAACTCACCTTTATTTATAACATTATTGCTTTATTTATTGATTGATAGACTTATTTATTTTGAAAGAGAGAGAGCACATGTGTGAGCAGGGGGAGGTGCAGGGGGAGAAAGAGAGAGATTCTGAAGCAGACTCCCCACTGAGCATGGAGCCCAACATGGGACTTGATCTCAGGACTGAGATCATGACCCAGGCCAAAATCAAGAGTTGGCACTCAACCAACTGAGTCACCCAGGTGCCCCCATTTTTGCTTTAAAAGATATTAGTTGGCTTGAAGAATTTAGGTTGGTAAGTTGGAATGTAGTCAGCAATGATTATAGAAAAATAATGTAGTACATTATTTGTTTTTATTTACTTATTTTAATTGAAGCATAGTTGACATAGTATTTTAGTTTCAGGTGTACAACATAGTGACTTGATAATTATATACATACCCAGTGCTCACCATAAGTATAGTTACCATCTGTCACCATACAAAATTACTAAAATATTTACTATATTCCCTATTCTGTAATTTTCATCCCCTATTATTTTATAACAGAAACTTTGTACCTCTTTGTCCCCTTCACCTATTTTGTCATTCCCCTACACCCCTCCCCTCTGGCAGTTATCAGTTTGTTCTGTTTAGGAGTCTGTTTGAATTTTTTGTGTGTTCATCTGTTTTTTTTAGTTTCTACAAAGAAGTAAAATCATAACGGTATTTATCTTTCACTGTCTGACTTAGCATAATACCCTCTAGGTCCATCCATGTTATTACAAGAGGCAAAACTTCATTCCTTTCTTATGGCTGGGTAATATTCCACTGTGTATATATGCCACAACTTCTTTATCCGTTCAGCTATCCAGGCACACTAAGGTTGCTTCCATATCTTGGCTAATGTAAATAATGCCGCAATAAATATAGATGTACATGTATCTTTTTTAATTCTTTTCTCTTTGTAAATACCCAGAAGTAGAATTACTGTGTTGTATGGTTTTTCTATTTTTAACTTTTGGAGGAAACCCCATGCTCTTTTCCATAGTGGCTGCACCAATTTACATTCCCAACAGTGTACAGGTTCCTTTTTCTTCACATCCTTGCCAACTGTTACTTTTTGATAGTTGGTGGTATCTCTTTGTGGTTTTGATTAGCATTTTCACGATGATCAGTGATGTTGAACATCTTTTCATGTATCTATTGGCCATCTGTATATCTTCTTTGGTAAAATGTCTATTCAGGTCCTCTGCCCATTTCTTAATTGGATTTTTTGTTGTTTGTTTTGTTTTTGTTTTGTACTGAGTATGTATATATATATTTTTTTTATTAACCCCTTATCATTTGCAAATATCTTCTCCCATTCAGGAGGTTGTCTTTGTTGATTGTTTCCTTTGTTGTGCAACCTATTTTTATTTTGATGCAGTCCCAATAGTTTATTTTTCCTTTAGTTTCCCTTGCTGTAGGAGACCTATCTAGAAAAATGTTGCTACAGCTTACATCTGAGAAATTACTCCCTGTGCTCTCTTCTAGAATTTTTATGGTTTCAGGTCTCACATTTAGGTCTTTAATCCATTTTGAGTTTATTCTTTTATATGATGTAAGAAAGTGGTCCAGTTTCATTCTTTTCCATGTAGCTGTCCAGTCTTCCCAACACTGTTCGTTGAAGAGACTGTTTTTCCCATTGCATATTCTTGCTTCCTTTGTTGAAGACTAACCATATGATCATGGATTTATTTCTGGGCTCTCTATTCTGTTTCATTGATTTATGTGTCTCTGTCTGTGTCAGTACTATACTGTTTTGATTACTATAGCTTTGTAGTATAATTTGAAATGTGGGGTTGTGATACTCCACCTCTATTCTTTCTTAAGATTGCTTTGGCTACTTTTTTAAAAAGATTTTATTTATTTTTGAGAGAGCAAGCGAGCAGGAGTGGAGAGGGAGGGGCAGAGGGAGAAGCAGACTCCCCACTGAGCAGGGAGCCCAATGTGGGACTCGATCCCAGGACCCAGGGATCATGACCTGAGCTGAAGGAAGACACTTAACCAACTGAGCCACCCAGGTGTCCCAGCTTTGGCTATTTGAAGGCTTTTGTGGTCTCATATTGCTTTTTAGGATTATTTGTTCTACTTCTGTGAAAAATACTATTGGTATTTTGATATAGATTGTATCTGTAGGTTGCTTTGGGTAGGATGGACATTTTAACATTAATTCTTCCAACTGATGACCATGGTATATCTTTCCATTTGTGTCATCTTCGATTTCTTTCATCAATATGTTATAGTCCTCAAAGTATAGGTCTTTTACCTTTTGGTTTTTTGTTGTTCAATTTACTCCTAGGTATTTTATTGTGTTTGATGCAATTATAAATGGGACTGTTTTCTTAATCTCTCTTTCTGCTAATTTGTTACTAGTTTATGAAAACACAACAGATTGCTGCATATTAGTTTTATATTCTGCAACTTTACTGAATTCATTTATTCTAAGAGTTTACTGGTGGCGTCTTTAGGGTTTTCTATATATAGTATCAGGTCATCTGTAAATGTGAGTGCCTTTAGTTGGATGCCTTTTATTTCTTTTTTCATCATATAGCTGTGGCTAGGATTTCCAGTACTATGTTGAATAAAGTGCTAAGAGTAGACATCCTTGTCTTGTTCCTGATCTTAAGAGGAAAAGCTTTCAGCTTTTCACGGTTGAGTATGATATTAGCTGTGGATCTGTCATATATAGCCTTTATTATGTTGAGGTATGTTCCCATTTCCCTACTTTGTTGAGGTTTTATCATGAGTGGATGTTGAATTTTGTCAAATACTTTATCTGCATCTGTTGAGATAATCATGTAATTTTTATCCTTAATTTTGTTAAATGTGCTATATAATGTTGATTGAACCATCCCTGCATCCCTGAAATGAATCCCATTTGATATTGGTAAATGATCCTTTTAGTGTATTTTTGAATCTATGTCCATCAGGGATATTGGTCTGTAATTTTCCTTTTTGTAGTGTCTTTGTCTGGTTTTAATCAATGTAATGCTGGCATCATAGAGGGATCTGGAAGTATTCCTTCCTCTTCTGATTTTTGGAATAGTTTGAGAATAATATGTATTAATTCTACTTTGATATTTGGTAGAACTCACTTATAAAGCCATTTGGTCCTGCACTTTTGTTTGTTGGGAGTTTTTGATTATGGATTCAATTCTATTACCATTTCTCTTTCTTTCTGATCCACTCTTGAAAGACTACATTTGCAAGGATTTATCCATTTCTTCTACTTTATCTAATTCATTGGCATATAATTTTTCATGGTAGTCTTTTGTAATCCTTTGTATTTCTATGGAGTTGGTTGCAACTTCTCTTTCATTTCAGATTTTGAGTCCTCTCTTTTCTTGATGAGTTTGGCTAAAAGTTTATCAATTTTTGTTATCTTTTCAAAGAATTAGCCCTTAGTTTCATTGATTTTTTTTCTATTGTTTTTAGTCTCTCTTTCATTTATTTCTGCTCTAATCGTTATTATTTCCTTCCTTCTACTAAGTTTGGGTTTATGTATTCTTTTCCTAGTTCCTTATTATGGCATAAAGTTAGGTTGTTTATTTAAGATTCTTCTCGTTTCTTGACGTAGGCCTGTATCACTCAACTTCCCTCTTAGATCTGCTTTCACTGCATCCCAAAGATTTTAAACCATTAGGTTTCTTTTTTCATTTGTCTTCAGGTTATTTTTAATTTCCTCTTTGATTTCTTCATTGGTCCATTAACTGTTTAGTGTTGTTCTAGAGATCATTTAACCTATCCTCATTTTTAAAAATTCTTTTTTTTTTCTTTTTGCTGTTCAAGCTTGGTTGCTTTCCACTACACTGTCTTCCAGATTGCTGATCTATTCTGTATCCTCTAATCAGCTGTTGAGTCCCTCTAGTATATTTTTCATTTCAGTATTGTATTCTTCAGCTCTGTATATATATACATTTTCTTTCTCTTTGTTGAAGTTCTCACTGAGTTCATCCACTTTTCTCTCATGTCTGGTGAGTGTCTTTATGACCATTACTTTGAACTCTTTATTAGGCAGTTTATTTATCTTCATTTCTTTTAGGTCTTTTCTGGGGTTTTTGTCTTGTTCTTTCATTTGGAACACATTCCTCTGTCCCCTCATTTTATCAGACTCTCTGAGTTTGTTTCTATCTATTAGGTATGTTAGCTACATCTCCTGGTCTCCAAAGTAGTGGCCTTATGTAGAAGGCATCCTAAGATGCCCAGTAGCATAGCTCCTTCTGGTCACTAAAGCCAGGTGCTCCAGGGGTGTCCCCTGTGTGGGCTGCATATGCACTCCTGTTGTGGCTGGGGCAGGAATGGGTATGCCGCTGGGCAGGACTTGCTTGCAGCCCAGCTGTCAGCAATGACCAGCTACAACTACTGTGGGCACACTGGTAAGGAGGGCTGCCCTCAGCCTGCCTTTCTGCAATGACCAGCTGTGACTATGTGGGTGCACTGGTGGGCATGGCTTCACCATGCAGCTGGCTGAGAGAACCAGCTAAACAACTCTGAGTGTGCTGCTGAGTGGGGCTATCTTCCCCTCTCCCTAGGGCAGGAGCTGCTCTGGAAGAGTGCTGGTCCAGGACAGGGCTGCCTGCCAGGTGTGGCAGGGCAGTAGTTGCTGTGGGGCGGGGGAATGCTGGTCCCAAATGAAGCTGCCTGCTGGGTGTGGTGGGGTGCAAGACACTTTGGAGGAGTACCTGCCAGGGTGGGTAGGGCAGGTCCATAGGGGTAAGGTTGGGGTGGGGCAGTGGGCCTATCAAGGTAGAGGTCAGAACTGGCTCCCACAAGCCTCTGGCCAGCTAGGCTGATGGGGAGTAAGTAAATGGTGCCCACCAACCATTCTGTTCCTGGAGAAAGCTCCTGCAGATCCCTGCCTCTTTGGTACCCATTTAGTCAATAAATCCTCATAACTCAGTGATAGAGCATGCTAATCTTTTAAGAACTGTGACTCAAGTTTCTTTTAAGCCCTCTGGCTCTCCTGGAGTTAAGTCCTGCTGATTTTCAAAGACCTTATGAGGGCTTGTCTTCCCAGTGCAGATCCCCAGGAATGGGGGTACCTTATGTGGGGCTTGATCCCCCCAGTCTTCTGTGCCTGTGATATCCCTCTCACTTGTGGGTTGCCACACTGGTGGTTTTTGGGTTCTGACCATGTCTCTGTCTCTCCAGCACTTCTCAATGTGGCCTTCTCTTTATGTCTTTAGCTGTGGAAGATCTGTTCTGCCAGTCTTCAGGTCGTTTTCAGAGTGTGTTGCATTACATGTAGTTGTTTCCTTAGTGTATTCATAGTGAACTCAGGATCCTCCTACTCTGCCAAATTTCTACCCTCCAGGTAGAACATTCACAAGTTCAATATATATTAAAGTTTATAATATACTAAGATATATTTAAAGAGGTTCTTCAGAAAATATTTTTTATGTAAATTGTCTATTAGTCATTAAATGTAACATTTCAAAAATCCCAAAGGTGCTAATATTTAAATACACTACATATAAATTTCTACTTTCCCCACAGATACTCAAGGAGAAGAGACATTTCTAAATTTACACTGTTTTATTTTTTACCCTAAATATAACACATACCCTAAATATAACACATTTAAATTCCCAAGGGTTTAAAAAATTTCTTTCAAATTAAAATGAGATAAAAATAGTGTCTAAAAATGTTGAAATATGCAAGATATGAGATACGGTGATCACCAAAGTATAGTAGTCAAGAGATTTCCATGTTGGATTAAAAAAAAAAAAAATCAGTGATTGGCTCATTAAAATTTTCAGAGATACATGCATTGTTTACTATGACCAGAAATGATTCAGTAATAACTGAACTTGTTATAAAAGCTGGAAAATACTTATATATAGCATATTTATTTATTCATTAACATAAACAATAACCATGATACTGGAATTGGCCACTACAAGAGTGCCTTCTTTAACAGGGTGTGACATCATTTTGTTTATCCTTCACAATACAATGAGGAGTTTAATGCAACATAGATTTAAAAGACACTTTATAAAAAGAAAATTTTTTTTTTGTTTAGTAAGGCCCTAAGGTTACTTTTTACCAAAACTAACTTCTATACTGCCATTAGAAAAATCTCTGGCCCTTTAAAAGGGAGAGAGAAAGAATATACATTTTATATTTCCTTTGCTGAATTCTGACATTCTAAAGAAAGGATAGTTATAGCTCATATGTATCAAATCACTGTCAAAGAAAAATAGAATTTACATAAATGGTAACGTTACAACCTTAATATTACTTTAAAGCTACGTAGAAGACATTCAAAAAGTAAAAGGTACCAAAAACTCCCTTAATGAAAATTATATTATCTACATAATTTGCTGTTATTTACAAAACTTGATTTCACCGAATGGAATTTATCAAAGTGAAAACTATAGTTTGTATTAAGATAAAAAAGTAAGCTGACAGTATTTCACTAATTAAAATTCTTTTAATGTTACTGTTTCTGAGGCTAGACAATGTAAATGTTTTAAACTGACAATTTTTAGACTAAGAAATAATTTCATATCTAAGGATTAAAATGTCTAGATAGTAGATCTGCAGTTAGGAATTTATAAACTGTCTCAATTTAAGTTGTTTTAAATATATAATGCCCTTGTTAAGCAGGAAGTTGTTGAAGTATTTATCTCAAAAGCTACATCAAATTCAAAGATGGACTTGAGGCTAATTTGTAAAACAACTATGATATGTATGGGACATCTCTTAACTCACTTCAGTTCTCCTCAGGGTAATTAAGTCCCAGAATATTAAAGCTGAAAGATTATTAGATCTTATCTAATCCTCCATTATATATATGAAAATACTGAGCACTAGATAGAAAAATACATGAAACCAATTTCTTCACTAGGTTTTCTAGTGATTTAAAACAACTCCCCAAACTGTCTTCCAAACTCAAATGATTTAAAACTACATCATTAAAAGAAAAACAGTAATTTTACAGTGGAGAAACCTGAAAAACACTAACTTAACTTGAGTAAGCAAGGTTAACCTCACTAGTAATACATATTGACATCCTATTTTCTGTCAGGAGGTGAAGGAGCATCACCTCTGTCTGTAGTAGCCTCAATCTAATCATAAGAAAATACCAGACAAACCCAGATTGAAGGATATCCTACAAAATAAATGAATAATACTCTTCAAAAGTGTCAAGATTTTGAAAGGCAAGGAGAGAGTAAGTAATTGCCACAAACTGGAGGATCCATGACAAAATGAAATACGGGATTCTGGACCAGAAAAAGGACATTAGTGGCAAACCTGGTAAAATCCAAATAAATTGTATAGTTTACTTAAAACTACTATAATACTAGGGTTTAGGTTTGATAATTGTCCTATGTTCATTTAAGATGTTAACTTGAAGCTGGATACTGCATACTCTCCATACAATTTTTACAACTCCTAAAATCTAAAGTTATCTCAACACAAAAAGCAAAAAGAGATAAGCAAATAAACAGAATCTTTGTTAGGATGATTTAGAAATAAGAATACTTTGGTTAAAATACTGTAAAGTTTCTCACCAAAGTAGTATGCAAAGGTAATCAGAATTCTACATAAAGAGGTTCTGGCATTTCTATGATATGAACTCTACACTATAAAGTAGTGCTTTTAGTAAAAAAAGTGCTAGTAAAATCATACAGTAATACAGAATAGTGTTTGGCACATGAAGTTCATTGTCATGTTTTCCTGATTCATGCAGTTTAAGAACCATTAGAACAATATTCAACTGTAATATGGTAAAATATGACTTGTTTTTATTTCATTTGATAGTTTTTTGGGTAGCAGATGTTCTTATTAATACTGACATGTTATTTCAGTAACCTTTAATCAGAGCCTTCAAAAATGATGTCTGACTGTTATCTAGAGGAAGAGAGGTACTCTTGTTTAACAAAAGAAATTTCTCCAAAAAAATATCATTTGACCTGAGACTGACTTAATAGGGTACAAATGTCAAAACAAAGTAAAAATGTTAGTAAGCCAAAACCTAAAGATTGATCAATTGATCTAACTATTCATTTTTTTTGGTAACCCAATGATAGACTTGATTGTATTGATTAAATCTTCACATTTTAGAAGAGTCTGGAATATATTTTGTCCATTGACTCATATTAAACATTATTTTTTTAAGATGATCTTAACTTTTGAAGTAAATTCTATTCCTAGAATCCTTCCTTTTATTCTCTCACAAAAATTTAATGAACAATGACCGTGTGTTAGACACTAGGCAAGGTGTTGGAAATAACAAAGATGAATAAAAAGGTCTTGCTGCCTAGAGGAGTTCATATTCCATTTTGGTAGACAGGCATGCATATAATTACAATGCAATGAAGAAAGTACATCAGACATATAAATGTGAAGAGAAGAAAACTGAACCATGATAATACATAAGAGTATTTTTTTAATGATTAATATCCTACAGAGTTGGATTATGTCATCAAAATAATAAACCTTCCCTTGTGCCCAAAGATTAGTATTGTAACCTTTAAAACAAATATTTCTCAATGTAACTTACACTGTTTTTCTATTAAGATAAATTCAACTTCAAGGACATCTTTCAGAAATAGACTTATGTTTAGAAAGTGAATTTTAAAAAACTTTACTCCCAAGTGAATAGATTAAGTTGCCTCAAATATCTTTTTCAAGTTGAATACTATTTTCCCCAGAGTGAACCCATTAATCTTGACAGTTTTATTGGAAATTAATAGCTCATTAGATGTCCAAGTAACACATCTCCTATGGCACATTAATTTTTCATGGATTAAAACACTGATTTTGCTTCAAGAAAAATTAAAAATACTATTTTAGAAAATTCCATGCAAAAAAAATTCTCTAATGGCAGTATTTCATAATCAGTGTCAAAAATAAGAGCCACATTTCCATATCTTGAATTTGTAGATTACCGCTTAGCTACTATTTTGCTTTTTTAAGAAAAAGATTAAATGTTTTAAACTGTTACCATAATGAAAACCATGCAGTGATACGTTCAAAAAAGTAGGCTCTTGGCAAGTACCAAATCATTTAGAAAGCTTGCCTAAAAATGCACTCACTTACTTAATATTTCTCTATGACCAACTAGTTATTCTGTAAGTATAAAGTATTTCTCAGTATTCCATAATCTAGGCTATAGGATATGACAAAAAATAATTCATACAATGACATTTTCAAATATCCTATTTGAAAAAAAGATAGTTGGAGAGCTATATAAGCCATCTATGTATCCCTCTCTGATTATTAACTATGTATCAAGTATTGTGCTAGGTGCTCAAAAATTATGATCTATTAGACATAGTCCCTGCTTTATGGAGCTTGCAATCTGTGACTAAAACAACTGATCACGGGAGTAACTATATAATTGCAATTATGATATGTTCAATGAAAGAATAGTGCTACAAAACTTTTAAAAGAAGCATCTGAAAGTTTCTGGGAAGCTCTCCACCCTCCTGAAAATGACAAATACATTGAGAACTGAAGGATAAGAAGGAGTAGAATTAAAGAATGAAGGGATGAGCATTCCAGATAAGGAAAACAGTGAGAAGGTGAAACCAGCTGAAGTCCAGTGAGAGAGAGGAAAAGAGTAGGAAGTGACATGAAAAGGAAGACAATACTGGTTCTAGCATCTTCTGGTTCTAGCATTATACACTTTGCACAGATGGTTATTTGGATGTACTTTTATATGTGTCCTGTTTCTTCTATACAATTGGGTAGTAGTGGATGTATAATCCTAACTTTGACATAGACACTATCCAAAGCTATGAAACTCTGAAAAAAGAACTGCTTACTCTTTCTGAACCTTGTTTCCCTACTCTGTAAAATAATAATAACTGTTACTAATGGCTAAAGGTATTAAATCAAATAAAATGTGAGGAGACAAGCACAGATACTGGCCCACAGAAGGCATTCAATAAGCTTTATTCCTGCTTCCTTCCAGGGTTGACTTTATGACAGAGTTTAATCATCAATGGCCTACTAATATGCTGTTAAGTAGTGGGGATCCTTTTCAAAAACAGTACTTAGCTAAATCTCCATCATTATGATATTAAGTAGAAATCTATTCCATTTGTGTTTCTTTAATTTTTTGATCTTGCAATTTCAATTGTTTGTATTACCAGACTCAAAGCAATAGTAATAAAAGAATAAACTGTTAATTAGGTGAATGATTACTCCCAAAGATAATCATTCAAAAATAGTAATAATTAAGGAGAAGCAAAATAAATAATTTTTCAAAATTACAAGGACCTTTGATTATCATTTTTGACTGAAGTTCCTCCCAGATTTACCTTATAGTCTACATGATGTTGTGACTGTAAATGAATGTAAACTAATGCTTTTCTCCCAGAGTAAAGCAACAATCCTATTGTGTAGTCCAACTGAAATGAAAATAATCTTGGGAACTAGATAGGTCCAATACATAAGAACAATGAATAATGATCTGTAGAGGTTACACAAGTATAGTTCTTATAGAACTGACTTAAACTTTTAGGCATATCATTCAAAAAAATAGGCCATAATCTTACAGCTAAATTTTTTAATTTTTAGAAATACAGAATCTTAGAAGAGAAGCTAAAAGTAATTTAATTCACCTCCCTTAAGTAATATTTAAATTTTGTTTTTCTTTTACCTATGTACACACACAGATATTATACAGATATACTATAATGGACAATATATTTGTGAGGCCTGTATAAACACATGGCAAATATGATTATTCCTTATTATAAATATATTATTTGAATAAATAGTGCATGCCACAGGAATGAGTCCTCATTGCAAGGTAAATTCCATAAAAATAACCTGGTTAAATTTATTAGTTTTTAAAAATGTGTTTGACTGTCATGATAGACCCCACTGGGGTTTAAAAACATGGACTGATTCTAGATAAAATATGGGGAGAAACCTACTGGGAACTTCTGTGGAAGTATTCCTTACTCTTTAAACAAACAAAAACAACGAAAACCCCACACACAAGACAGGGATCACTTCCTTTGGCTTGCCTTTATGTATTCTTATGCGAGGACATAATACTTGGAGCTCCAAAAGCCATCGTGTGATCACGGAGAGACAAGCTTAATGCCAAAAGTAAACACACTGATAATTCCAGAAGACAAAATATCTTCTTTAAGTAGTCCTATAACCACCTAATCTTCTCAATTCTGAAATACAGGGTATGAAATCAAGTAGCTGGGTTTTCTGTTACTTGCAGTTAAAGCATCCTTACCAATACAACACTGACATCTTTCTTAAATTTCTTCTTCTCCTAGTTCTCAGCGTTTTCCTCATTTTATTGCTGTCTGTAGAACTCTGTTATCCTTTGATAACCTTATCTGGAGATGGCTCTGAAGAGCCTCAAATTCCACCTATTTTATGATGACTCTCCAATTTATATCTTCAGCACTGACATATATATCCATGCTTTAAGCTCATATACCCACTGCTACTTGATGCCTTCAGTGAACTTTTAATAGGCGCCTCAAACATACCATGCACAAAGCCAAATTCTTTATCTTTTTTTTATTTTTTATTTTTTTGGAGAGCTTGCATGCGGAGGGGAGGGTCAAGGGGGAAGAGGATCAAGGGAGAGGGGAAGACGAGAGAGAATCTTAAGCAGGTTCCACACCCAGCATGGAGCCCGACACGGGGCTCAGTCTCATGACCCTGAGATCATGACCTGAGCTGAAACCAAGAGTCAGACACTTAACCGACTGAGCCACCAAGGCACCCCTAAAAGCCAAATTCTTGATTCTTCTTTCTCAACCACTATCAACCCTCCCACCCCTGCAAAAGTTTTCTCTCTCTCTTGGTCTGCAATTCACCCAATTGCTCAAACCCAAACTCTAGGAGTCATTCCTTAATTTCACACACATGGCCTGCTGTCTATCACCAAGGGGTATCTAAAGTCTGTACAGTGTTTTCCATCTCCATCGTTACCATCTTAGTCCAGGATATCCTATTTCTTGCCTGGATTACTCCAACAGCTTCCTAATCAGACTTCTTGCTTCCACTTTATACTTGTAAAAACTATTTTCCGTAAAGACAGCCATCTCTGTAAGACACAGATGACATCACATCTCACCCTAGAACGAAGTCCTCCTTAAAAGCCCTGTATTTAGAGTAGAATCCAAACTCCTTGCCATGGCCTATAAAGTCTGATATCATCTGGTCCCTCTCACCTTTCTAGCTTCATCTGTACACTTTTCCAACTTGTTTACCTGGCTCCAAACATGCTCATCTTGCCTCTGATTTCTAGACAAACGGTGGTGTTTCCTCTGCATCTGATTCTGTATGCTTAGTTTACTTCTGTCATACAGGTCTTAGTCAATGAGTTCTCTAACTTTATGCACCAAACTAGCTGCTCCTTCGGCACTCAGATTCCCATATTTACCTATCAACCTGCCCTCACTCTGAACTGTAACATACTCTTAAGTATATCATACTTTCTATTCCCACTACTACAAAAGGTCTTCAAGACACCCTCATTCCTGATATGGACTCTTGCAACAGCCTTTTCCCTTATTTCCTATTTGCATCTTACCTATCCTTCTACTTTGTCTATATTGCAACAAAAAACAAGCATAAAACTCAAAATCAAATCATATTACTTAAATTTTTAAACCCTTCAATGGCTTCTCATTGCAAACAGAATATCCACCGTGGCCTACATAGTAATATGGAAGTCTTCCTGGTGCACGTGCACGTTGCACTCACTTGTACTGTAAGGGCCTCGCTCTTGTTCTCTACGCCTGGGCATTCTCTTTCCACAGATGAGTACCTAAGTGGCTCCTTCATACCATTCAGGTCTCAGCAGGAATGTCACCACGTTAGGAGAGGGACTCTCCTGACTACTTTGTCTAAGAAAGTGTGCTCCCACACACTTTGTATCCCTTTCCTGTGTTTTTTCTGCTACATCAAAATTTGAAATTACTTGTTAATGGTTTATTGTCTGTCTGTCCCTGTTGGAAATTAAGATCCAACAGGATAGATATGCTGTTTCTCCACTTCCTAGAACGGAACCTGGCACATAGTATGCACATTTGTAGATTAATCAACAAACAGAAAACATTTCTATCTTGTAAGTTTAAGTAATTCTTAGCATAACGATTATCATTTGTATTGAAATACTAAAATTGTAGTTAGAAAAGGAAGCAAAACTGATCATTTTTATTCTGGTTAGGTTTTGAGGTTAGTTTTTTTCCCATTTTGCAGGTAAGGAAACCAAGACTAAGAGGTCATGGGTGCCTTTCCCCAAATCACATTAATAGTAAGTGCCAAAGGAGGATTCAAATAGGTTTATCTGACACCAAAGCCTAGACATTGTCCACTGTGCGCATGTAGATGTCTTGGGCATGAACATCACACAGCTGTTTTTCAGTATAGGATCAATTCAGTTCACAGATTATGTATACACACACAATGTCGCCAACATTTTATTTAAAATCATATTGCTTCATTGCAGTCAATACTCATCATGAAAGACAGTTCCAGACAGGAACTTAGGAGACCTGAATTCTAATTTCAGCCCTACTATTAATTAGCCGCGGGATCCTGGGGATTCTTTCAGCAGCCTAAAAAGAACAAATGATCCATCCTCTAAGTGTAAGGTACTTCCTATCTCTAAAATCTTACAGCTCTTAGTAGAGAAGAGTGGTCTGGAAAAGACCATAGAAATCTGTTATAACATCTTGATATCTAATTTATCTCTTGAATGTGAACTGCTTATATATTGATTTGCTCTTCTTGGAAATATACACAGTGGAAAGTTTTCTTGCTTTGATCACTCTTGAAATTTAGGGAGGTAATTAAAAGAATATGGATACAGAATTTAGGGTTGTCTTGAATAATCTATATTGTTTTATTATCTACTGTTGATTTTCCTAATATTATCAATAGAAGTTCTCATTGTATTCTCTTATTGTTTGTAATGGTGTTTCAGTTGATTCTCTGGGTATATCTGGGTAAACACAAATAGGAATGGTTTTAAGTCCTCTTTTACAATTTTACACTGTGTCTTTCTCTTGTCTAATTGTGTTGGCTAATATATCCAAAAAAAGATTAAATAATAGTGGTATATGTGTTACCACTTTGACTTTAGTTGGTATGTTTTAAGTGTAGGAAGCTAGTTTTTGAGCTAAATATTTGACTATTAAGAAACTTTAATATAAATATGTAAAATGTACTGTTGAAAGTAAACTGCAAGTTGTAGAAGATCCATAATATGCCATTCATATAAAATGTTAAAATATAAAAACATACCAGAGAATGATTAATATGGTCACATCTGGTAAAAAGAAAGGAAGGGGAAAGGGATGGGGAAGGAATACTCAAAGGGCTTCAGTAAGTGTTACAAGTTACAATTACTGTTATGTTTGCAACATTTTATAACATAATTTGATTTGCTAAAGAAACAGAGAGGTGTCTTTGACCAGGTGTCTGGTATAAAGAACATAAGCATGAGTTGAACACACTTTACATTTCAAGTGTATAAATTTCCTGACAGCAGGGATCAGCTCTGTTTGCTGTCCTCTCTACCCTCAACATACTGCATGTAGTAGGTATTCACTAAATAATTACTGAATAAACAAAAGAAGAGTAATTAGAAATGATTCCCTGTTTTTGCCACCAAAAATGGTTAAGCTGGTAAAAACTATGGGAGAAGTAGTTGTGTTGGAGTGATGAAGGATCAGGAAACAAGAATTATATTTAGGCAATATTAAGCTTAAGACAATCTTTAGGTATTCAATGGGAATGTCAGACAAATGTTTGGATATATGAATTTAGATCCTGGAAGAAGAATTAAGGGCTGGTGTTAGAAGTTTTGAAGTCCTCAACATAGAGTTATAAGACTATTTGCAATCATCTAGGGAATAATATGTAAATTGAGAGGAAAAAGGCCTTAAGGACTAAGCCATGGTAATACAACTTGGGTGGAGGTGGAGAATTTAGCTAAGAAGACTGAGAAGGAGTTGCCAGTTTTGTAAGAAGAAAATTGGGGGATGATGGGGTCACAGAAGCCAAGTAAAGAAAATTTTTCAAGAAAGAGGGAATGGCCAGTAGATTGTCAAATCATATTGAGAGGTCAGATAAGATTCAAACAAAGGCATGACTACTGAATTTGACAAGAAAGAGACTGTAAGTGACCTTAACAAGAATCATTTCAGTGGAGTGGTAGGTATCAAAACCTAGTTGAAATAGTTTAAAGAGGGAATGAAACATGTCATTTTATACTTCATCCTTCCTCTTTAATTTCAAACATGGATGTAATGACTGGAGTTATAACAGCAATCTGTGAACCATGGTAGAAAGACCAAAAGAATCATGATAAAAATTACTTCTGATCGCCTGGGCTCCTGACAATACTATTTCTGGGCTTCTTGTTAAGCATTATATATCTTCTATATTAGTCAAACCTTTCCTGCAGCATAAAAATATCCTTCTAAAAACAATATGTGGTAAATTCTCCATCCTAGTATCTAAGACTTTCAATTTGAGTAAGAAACAAAATACAGCTGCAGCACTGATTTGCACAAAGTCCACTGCATTTACTGTAAATAAGAACATCTTTCAGCATCTCCTTTTAAGTTTGTATGTTCTAGTTATCCTCAAAATGACCACAGGAAGCTGAATGTATGTATGAAAGGGAAAAACTTTCAGAGATCTATAACTGCTTTTTTTTTTTAATATGCCTATATGTTACTTTATACACCCAACCATAAACAGTTAAATCAGAGTGATCTTCCCAACTTCAATTTAGTGTCTGAGAATTATCACTACATGACTATAGTAAGGAGGTATATAATATTTTGTACTGTTTCATTTTTATAAACATTTCTAATTTTGGAGGAAAAGGAAAATGAAGGTACTGAGTACAACTACTTAGAAGTTGTGTTGTAGTAGTGTGGAAATGGGCATAGTTGGAGAAAGGATAAGGTGAAAGATAGAGGCTCTGAAAGATTGGGAAGAGATATTAAAACATGTTTGCCAAAGAAAATTTAAATAAATGAAATTCTTCTTGAAAGAACTAAAATATTTTCTATCTGATATTCCTCTGGTATTAGTTTCTAAAATGAAGTCTTGAATCATAACAAAATTATTTGCTTTCAAAATTAATTTTATAATATTTAAATATTATAGGAATTTTCATGTTTTGACTGTAAAGCACTAGAAACTATGTCATGAAACATACTGTTATAAGTCTAGATTTTCCAATGAAACATTTTAAGATAATAGAATTTAATATTCATGATGAAGAATTTAGGTTCAACATATTCAAGAGCTTACTTGCCACCATTAAAATTTTTTAATATGAAATATGCTTTCATATTTTCCTAAGTTTGCTTTGTAATATAAGTTTAAAATATAGTAATATATAATATAAATAGAATGAAAATAGAAATAAAATAAAAAATCAAAAGGCTTATAGCATTCTATGACATTAATTTACTGTTTTTAATGAAACAGAATTATGGCACTGTTAATATATCTAATACATGTTACTTTTCAAATTTATTAGCATATTTCATAATGGTAAAAAAGCACATAATTATTTTATTAGAAAAACTGGTCTTTAAATAGTTTAAGTATATTACTGTAAAATATTGCAAAACTGCAATAAAACTGTGTTAATTGCTTTAGGACAATAGCAGTGTTAAAGCTGGATAAAATAAAATACTTCCATAAATTATAACAAGTGAATCAGCAACTTTTTATTATCATAAAAATAATTTGGAAATGCTAAATTCTTTCCAGCCCATAATGAAGAAACTGGAGAGACATTTTGGAGATTTGCTCATTTTCAGTCTATTTAAGTTTATAGCAGCGATAATGATATCATAGTGGTTTTTAAAATAATGTGAATTTTTCAGATATGAAGGCTTATGCACACAAGAATGCTATTTTCTTCTAGATCCTCAGTGAAATGGCTAATGAAATTTTTAAAATATGAGAACATATGCCCCTAACAGTACTGGCATCACAGAACACTCCTACTACATTCTAGAAATAGCAAGAATATTTGCCGGGACCCAACCAACCAGGTTAATTCCCTTGCTAGGGAAGCCCCCAGTACTTTGGGGGCTTTTCCCATCCCTTCCATCCCATTTGTCTATATTCTCTGATAGACTCTAAGCAAGCATCACAAGGACAGGGTTATATCCGGCCATGGATGCCACGGCACTCAGCAACGATTACTGGGCCTTACCCTTATAAAATGCTCAGTAAATATTTGTTAAACGAAGGCAAGATGAAAAGCTAAAAAGGGATATACCAATATGCTAACAGTGGTAACCTCTGAAAGGTAGGTTATGAGTTTTGTTTTCTTTATCCATTTTTCTGCATTTTCTGAATGATCTTAGTGAACATACTTATATAATAGAGCAAGATAATAATACATTTTAAAAATGCAGCTATTAAAGTAATCTGCCACGAAATTTATTACTAAACACACCATAGGTAAGCAGCAATATGAATGTATATTTATAGAGGATAATATGCGAAGTATTACATTATTAACATAAGAACTATTTCACTTTTTTTTTGCATTTTAGTGTTTTTTTTGGTTATTTGGTATAGTGAACATGTGACTACACCAAATCTTACTATTTTTCCCCCCATCAAACATAAGAGGACCTTCTTTAAGCTAGGTTTGTGATAGTGATAGGTTAAATTTGCTGTATTATTTTTAATAAAATACTGTACCCTTACTTTATTATATGGAAGATACATTTTCAAGAAGGAAAATGCTGATGTTATCTTGGTTATAAGCTTGCTGCTAAAATGATTTAGATAGTTTTCTCTTCCATACAGTATCAGTGTAAGGTCTTTCTTTTCAAGCAATGAATTATAGTGGATACTTCAAACCTATTTTATGTGTATCTCTTAGTTCAGAAAAATGAGAAAACATAAATATTTATTTTATATAAACAGAACACAAGATGGAGATAAAAAATGATCCATTATAGAGCAGTGAATAATTGCAATGTGTATCACTATAAGAATGGAAAAGGGCATCAAGTATTTCTACCAGCTTTAAATTTGAAGATACCTAAGGTTACTAAGAAAATGTAAATTTTGCAATTTCATGTGTTTGGGCTACGCATTTATGGCTCATGAATTCACATTGATAATAAATTTAACACTGTTGTCTATAGCACACTCTGTCAAAATACAATAAAACTATTGGCTTTGATTGAAAAGCATCTGTAAACAAAGTCTAAAAAATCCTAACGTGTAAAAATAAAAATGACCAGTGAAGTTTTTTAGGTAAGTTCTTACTTTTACTTTGCCATTTCTGATATCTAGATATTTAAAAGGTAGCCACAGAAATTTTTGTAGGCAAAAATTCTCATAGTCTGATAATTTGAGGAAAACATGCTAGTATTTTTTTTTTTTTTCTTTCATGAAGCAGTATTTTTAAATTTTGGGAGACTACATGGTAAGGAGAAGGAAGTATCAATTAGGAACAGCAGTATCACTAAAAAAGTGATAAGTATAAGAACTTATAACAAGGTGATAATTATAAAAACTTATAGAAATAATTTCAAATGGGGTTAAAAAATGAAACACAAAAATACCTATTATCAGAGACTCACTACACTGATGCAAAATGAAGCTGATAATTTCAAAGAATAAAATTTGTACACAGATTAAACTTCTCTGTAGGAACCATATATCAAATCATGCTCTTGATGAAACTCAGACTACTATATACCACAGTGCAAGAAAAAATTTTAAATAACTTATTTTACATCAAAATGATAAGAAAATATTTTTTTTGTCTATATATGCCAAAACCGAATTAGATAATCACAGAAGTTATACAATATTTGGGGAATGTATAGGCACTGTAAGAGATTTAACCACAAACGTCCATAAAGGGACACTGATCATCAGTACTATACAGGGCAAAGACTGATGGACTTAGAAAGTCAAAGTCCTTAGCTGGGCCCTGCTAATCATATGGGTCTTTGACAATTCATTCTTAAATACAGAGATAACCTTGAAGGAGATGAGGTCTAAGAGCATTTGACCAGTTGACTGCAAAGCCAATTCTAGATTTAAATTCAAAGATTCCAACTATTTTAAATGAATGAGAAGTTTATTATTATGAATAGAACTCAAGGTGATGCTGGTATTTTCTTCAAATAACCTTGGGGAACCAATTCTCTTCCTGGGTAAATGCTTTTTAATTCTAACCAACTGAATTTTTAAGGCAGACATTACTTACGGAGGACTTTACTTATCCTGAGCACATTTGCAGTATCTATTGACCTGTTATTAGCAATAATTTAATAGCATGTGTGAAAAATAACAATAGCTTGAATTAAAACTTGAGATGCCTAGAAAATACAATATTCATATAACCCTTTGTTGAAAAAATTGTGAAATAGTACTGTGTTATAATTCCGTATTAACCCAGAAAAAAGGAATCTATACCCAGATTTGTACGTGATACTATTTTTCTCAAGGAATCTTTCTGACAGTAACAATTATGTAAAGAACTACTGTAAGTTTTTAGGCATTCCTACCTTTGAGTTATGAAAAGTCAAACACAGATGCAACAAAATAGCTTGGCTTTGCTCACAAATAGGATAAACAAAAGATTATTGTAATAGTACAATACATCATATCCTATAGAAAATTTTACCCAACTCTCATCAATTCTAGAAACATTTACTATTATCTTTTGCAACCTACTATAACTTTTGGTATGTAATAATAATCAAAATGATACATATTACCATTTATGGAGGATTTAATGGGCCAGGAATTGTGCTAGGCATTCTACATATGCTATTCTTTGATCCTCAGAAATGCCTATTAAGTAAGTTTACTGATGATGACATTGAAACTCAGAAGGGTTAAGGAATTTGCCCAGAGTGTCAAAACTACTAAGTGGAGGAGTAGATATTCAAATCCAGGTCTGACTGACCATAAACCTGACACTCCTCAGGCATGTTTCACTTAATTTCAATTTTGTAGAAATAGACATTTATTACCTCACAGATAATAAATATAACAGAAAACATATCGGCTTCCTGACAGTTTCATGACAAGACTGACCATACATCAAAGATGTTTCCCAGGAATTAAATATTTCTCAATGTTGGTAAATAGTTGAAAACAATTTCAGATAATGCCAAACTTTGCAACCTACTGCCATTCTACTGGCATGAAGCCTATCATTTAATCATAAGGTATAGAAATTTCAATCCTATGATATAAAGCTCTTTAAATCCTAACATTTGAACCTTTTTGTTTGAACTTCTAGTTTCTTTAAATATTTCTACATAAGATATTCTTGTAGTTTGTGTATCATATGGTGAGAAAAAAATTATAAATCTATAGATAATCACTGCTGAGCAATGAGAGATCAAAACATGAAAGCTTAAAAAAACTGTCTACAAAATTTGGAATGTAAGCAAAATATTACTTCGTCCTAAGTTTTATTTGCTTCTGTATCTGTATTCATATGCCTAGACACATAGCAAAAATATACTGACCTATATATCAGTCTGGACGTACTAGAACAGCAGTTCTAGTCTAAACAAAATGTGGGTTTAGTGACTTCTGAAAAATTTGGTTTTAATAGTAAAATTTAAGAGAAAAAATAAGGGTATATCATACATACTAAGGAAAGGAAGGTAAGTTTTTTTGTTTTAGTGTTGAGTGTGTATGTGTATACACAGGGTGTGTGTACAAAGGGTCTTGGAAATGGCTCTGTAGGGGATCAGTGTGTAGGGATACATGTAGAATATGTAGGAACATCTCTAGGGATGTAAATAGGGGTATAAAAAGATTGGTGTACAGAGGTATGTGTAGAATCAGTATAAAAATGTGTTTAGGGACATATATAGCGATCTGTACAGAATGGTATGTAGAAATGGGTAGAGAATTGTGGGTCTTCAAATAACTGGCCTCAGGGGCCAGGTCACCCCCATACCAGACAGGAATCCAGAAGTCAATGCCATTATTATATGAACTTGCTGATCATAATGATGCATTATTATTAGTACATTAGTTTTAATAGTACATTACTTCGTATCCTATGAAAAATTTTACTCAACTCTCATTTCCAGAAACATTGACTATACCTTTGTATACCTTCTGTAACTTTTGGTATCTTTTAAGGTACCTTAATTACGTTTTGTAATTTTTCATTTTTTGTAATTTCATTTCTTTCAGAAACAAAGCTAAATGCTTGGTATGTTCCATACGTTTGCCTTTCAACATTTTTAAATTACTTACACTTCAGGGTTAATGTAAAATATATACATTCTTCATTTAAATATAATACAACTTTGTAAAATTCTTTAAGTTTGATTTCAAGCTAAAGGCTGATGATTTCTATTTGTCTTTATCGATTTATTTGAAAGAGAGAAACAGAGAGAGAGAGAGCACATGCACACTCGAGCTGGAGGAAGAAGGAAAGAGAATCTGAAGCAGACTCTGCACTGAGCCCACCACTGGGCTCGATGTCAGCTCAAGGTGATGACCTGAGCTGAAACCAAGAGCCGGCTGCTCAACCTACTGAGCCACCCAGGCACCCTTCTATTTGTCTTTAATTTCCTGTCAATATGAAGTTCATGAGACTGTGACAATTAGTTAACTTGATTATGCTCTCTTACCTGGGTCAATAGGTAAAACTACTTAAATGGAGAACAGAACTTCTAAAATGAATATTCCTATATGCAAATGGTACTAAGTCATGTATTAAATATCCTCCAAATGGTAGAAGAAATGAGTATCCATTGAAATAAACACAATGATTCTAAAAGGTTAAATACAGATAAATGCCTTATATTTGATAACAGAAACAACAGATTTAAACGTTTTCTCTTAATAGGTCACTTATTTTAAAATTTAATAAATCAGTTCTGTGCTAGGGACAAATTTTGTTTTAAATTATTTTGAAACCAGCTCCTTTCTATTGTTAAATGCAGTGCAACTGGAAGAACATATATTAAAAGCTGTTCACTGGTAAAACAAATTTTATCTTATATAAATGTATATATGAAAACAATTTTTTTTGCAGACAATCCTACTCCCTGAAACTTCTGTAATAAGAATATCTCCAAGGCCTTTGTTTTTATTAGATTTTTAAAACTCATACTGGGGAAAAAATAAAATATTTGCTCTAAAAACACCATCTTCCCAAAGCTATAAAAACAAGAAAAATAGAACAACCATATGTTTGCGTTTGGTTACATTACTTGGGTTCCAAAATCACTTGTTACAATGGCTTCAAATTCACTTAAAAGGGAGTGCAATTTTTAAAAGTAAAGTTTTTATATTATATGGTTCAAGTCCAGAAGTTTAAATTTTAGTGACTGTGAACCAAATGAGAATGGAGCTGAATAAAATAAAAAAAAAAGTCTTCAGGCCATAAACATAAGAAAACAATAAAAAAATATACTATTCTCAGTCTTAGAGTGCTTGTCTCTCAATCTTTTTTCTCAAGATAGTTAATGGAAATACAGATGTGAGATGAATTTTAGAAATTAAACTACTGTACAGTATTGAGTGTAATATATATAGTTTATATGGTAAAACATTTGTTATTGTCATACTTCATTCTGCCAAATATTTGCTTGCTTGGCTCCACAAAACAATGGTTTCTATACTTTCTACAATATCAAATACCCAGTACTGTTAGTTTTTTTTTTTTTAAAGACTTATTTACTTAAGTAATCTCTACATTCAACATGGGGCTTGAACTCAATCCCAAGATCAAGAGTTGTATGCTCTATTGACTGAGCCAGCCAGGCATTCCTACTTAAACTTCTAAAGCACTGATAAGTCCTTAGTTCCTCAGTTTACATGCCTATCCTAGAGGAAGAATTCTGTCTTGCTCCCATTTTTAAGTAATCAAGACAAAATGTCTTACTAGTTTTTTAATCATAGCACAGTAATGGCCAGCACAAAGGCATTAATGTTTGTAAATGATAGAGTCATAAATCATACCCTAGAATTATATAAAAGAATAATACGCATACAAACTAGAAGGATTATAGTAAATACAAAGGCCAGATCATTTGAAAGACTTCAAACAATATAAAAAGGAATCCTACTGAAATTTATAGATTTATTAAGACTGATGTTTCAATCTCTAAGTAGATATTTACGATTCTGTCTCCAACAATCACAAAATGATCTAGTACTTTATGGATATTTGTGGATTACTAGAATTTATGGATTATCATCTCAAATGAAATTTCAAATAAAACTGATAACTGATGTCACAAGTGAATCTACTTTTTCTTAATTTATTATACCCATTGTGTGCAGGGCACAAAACTGGCTTTGCATAAAAATAATCTGAATAATTACTATATAATATTAAGGGAAGGAGCAGGGTAACAGTTCTTTATGCTAGTGTTTCTCAACGGTTTTATTAGTATCCCGCAGAGAGTCTTCTTAGAATTTTTTTCCCTAACTGCCTCCCCATGAAATTTTAATGCCACAGATATACTGTATATCTGTTTATGTGCTGTATGTATAGCTAGCTGTACTTTATATAATAAAAGGAGTTAAGCTTTAGGCTTAAAAAGAGCTTAACTTTTTATCTGCTACGAGGTTATGAATGATTAAATATAAATTTTTATCATTTTGTAATTTAACAGAAGTTAAAAATTAAGTTATTAACATGTAACTTAACTGTGTAACTATAACTGCTGAGTAATTTATTTATATAAATTATATGCCAAAAAAATCTTATTAAAAAATGGGTAGAGGACCTGAATAGACATTTTGCCAAAGACTTACAGATAGCCAACAGATTCATGAAAAGATGCTCAACATCACTGATCCCATCGAAATCAAAACCATAATGAGATATCACTTTACACCTGTCAGAATGGCTAAAATAAAAAAGACAAGCACTGACAAATATATGGAGAAAAAGGAACTCTCATGCATTATTGGTGGGAATGTAACCTGTACAGCCACTACAAAAAACAGTATGGAGATTCCTCAAAAAACTAAAAATAGACTTTTTTTAATTTACCCAAAGGAAAAAAAAAACAAAAACACTGATTCAAAAAGACATATGTACCCCTGTGTTTACTGCATCGTTTACAATAGTGAAAATATGGAAGCAACCTAGGTGTCCATCAACAGATGAATGGATAAGGAAGATATGATATACACACACAAGGGAATATTAAAAAAAAAGTATGAAAAGTATGAGATCTTGTCATTTGTGACAACATGGACAGACCTACAGAATACTATGCTTAGTGAAACAAGTCAGACCTAGAAAGACAAATACCATAAATTTCACTTATATGTGGAATTTAAAAAAAATACAAATGCATAAACAAACAATAAGCAGAACCAGACCTATAAATACAGAGAATAAACTGATGGTTGCCAGATGGGAGGGGAGTGGGATAATGGGCAAAATGGATGAAGGGGATTGGGAGATAACAGGCTCTCAGTTATGGAATGAATAAGTCACGGGGACAAAAGGCACAACATAAGGAATAGTCAATGGTACTGCAATAGCATTGTATGGTGCCAGATGCAGCTACACTTGTGATGAGCAAAACATATGCATACTCTTGTCAAATCATGATGTTGTACACCTGAAACTAATGTAACATTGTGTCAACTATACTTTATAAAACATTACAAGATTTAAAAATTAAAATGTTGTTACATATAAACATGTAAGAAAATTCTTTTACATGTAACAATGTAAAATCAAGTCTTAAGTCATTCAAACTATTATATTTCCAGCAAAAGTAACCAAAAAAATTAAGTAGGTCTTAAAATTTTAGTGAACTTTAGGTTTCACTTGATAAGAGAAAATAACTAGCTGCTAAATAATCATTCATATATTGTTAGTATGTTCTCATTTCAGCAACTGATATAATTAATGATGGATTAAATAATTTTTGTAATATTAGATAATCTATTCATTCTCAAAGCCTGTTATACACAAAAGCACTGAAGATCAAGCATAAACAACATCCACAAGACAGCCAATAGCAGCCAACAGGCACATGTAGCCACTTTGTGTGAAATAACTTCAAGATCAAGCAACTGATGGAATGTCATGTGATCATAACCATCTGTTTCATTGTTTTGTATTAGTGATCATTATACATTTTGTATATTTTTTCATGAATCTTAACGACAGTACTACTTGTGTGATACCCAAGAAAACCTGAAAGAAATTAAATATTAAGAGTAAGATTTTATCAGAAAAGGTTGAACAGTGGAGGGTCACAAACCCTCTTTCTTACTCCTGTGAGAACCAATTTTTGCCCCCTTGGAGCAACATTGCCCCTACTGAGAATGCATGGCATATGTCATATTAAGATTTTTAAAAATACACATAGAAAAAATAACAAAATGCAAGCAATGGTTATTCCCTGAATGATTTTTATTTTCATCTTTATATATTATTCTATAATAAGCACATACTGCTTTATAATTTTCAAAAGAGTAATTAAAATAATTATGGCCATGTTTATTATGGGCAGAATTAGATTAACCACAATCTTTGTCTTAATACAAGTTATCTAGACAAGCTTCACTGAAGAAACCACAGAATATGAGAGTACAGTCTCATATATCTAAACCTATGTTCATATACATTTACTGACATTTTAAGCTTAGATAGCCAAAACATTTGCAATGTACAAGTGTGATACACGGTTAAGGATGGTAAATGCTCTTCTCAAAGTTTCATCATTTTGGGGCGCCTGGGTGGCTCAGTCAGTTACGGGTCTGCCTTCAGCTCAGGTCATGATCCCAGGGTCCTGAGATGGAGTACCGAGTCAGGCTCCCTGCTCAGCAAGGAGTCTGTTTCTCCCTCTCCACCTGCCCCTCCCCCTGTTCATGCTCTCTCTTGCTCTCTCTAATAAATCTTAAAAAAATTTTTCATCATTTTCTAGGATCCTATAATAATAGCATATGACAAAAGACATGCTCATCCTCCATGTCCTTTTTTTTTAAAAGGGTAAAAGTTATTACCATGCAAAGGATTTAAATATAAAAAAGAAAAATGTAATCCATTTTTACTCATGAATGCTGACATGAAATTTCTGAAAATCTGGCCTCATTCATAGTACAAAATACTTTACTATGGTAGTTATATTATTTGTGGGTCAAAAAATGTTCAAATAAAGAGAGAAAAACAGCCCACAAAGGCCAAAAGCCTATGGATTCTTTTTGAGCCCAAATAAAACTGAAGAGTTCTAATTCCTTTCAGCTTCCAACTTAAAAAAGATTAAATGCTGACAGAACTAGTTAGCAGCAGCACTGTCACCACGGCCTACAGTACATTTGTACTTGTGGCAGTCACAGCCGCTGCCAACTGTACCCAGCCTCTCACTAACCTTAATATAGATGTGATGAAAAATGAAGGACCTTAAAATACAAGAAATACAAATAGAACTGAGTTTACGAACACAGGACAAGAAGTTAGGTCTGAAATGAGATGATGAAAAATTTAAACCGTTGTCAACAATGCTACTTATGTGAGGCAAAGCTTACCAATTATTATTTCTGCCATTCTGCTCCCACCTATGTTTTTTAATACCAGTTGACTTTAACAAAACAAGTGTGAATGTATCATAAGTTAATTCTTTATTAGTTTTCAAATATCATCCTTTACCCTGGTTGGCTAGCTAAAAATTATGCAAGCTATAAATTAGCTTTAAACAAGCTCTGAATCAGGTTAGAACTCGTTTTCGAATTAAAGAGCCTTCAGTATATTACAAGTTGCTGTCATTTTATTACCTCAATCAATTCTGTGTGGCCTGAGGTGGAAGAAAATGAATGCTGTCTTCATTTGCAATGGGTTTATCTCTTACAGCAGGCTCTGGAAACAACCACAGCAATGAATTGAAAGCTAAAGTTACATTTAACATTACCAATGCAGGAAATTGTGCTCCTTAACAAAGTTGGACTTGAAATGGAAAAAAAGACATTTCTTTACCATGAAAAATATACAAAATATTAACACTTGCTTAAACTTAAATTTTTATGGAGTATTTTAAAAATTATAGTTATAGCCAACATTCTATTAAAATAATTTTAGATGGTCCTCAAATGAAAACAAGGGATGTGCTACTCTCAGTGTTTTGGAAATAGAAATATATATATTTCATATATATATATGAAAAAATATATATTTCATCTTTAAGATGAAGAACACAGAACACTGAGAACATCTAAGAAAATATATATATTTCATATATACATATGAAAATATATATATTTCATCTTTATCGTAGTGAAAACCATTTCTTTTCTTTTTCTTGTGCACATGCAACTAAATGCAAGAGTGAATCAGGTACTGGTCAGGCTCACTGACATTGTTATCAGACTCTAAAACACAGATAAAATAGCCCCCAAAAGCCCTGATGAGTAGGTATTATTATTGTCTCCATTTTAAAATGAGGAAATGAGGCAGAGATATTAAGTCACATATCCAAATTTATACACTTACCTAGACAATATGATTTTGAGTCTGTTCTTGAAGCAGACTATTTGACTAAGATTACAGGAACACTGAGAACATCTAAGAGACTAATTTCTCAGGAAACACTGTGCCAGAAGAAGTAATGAGGGACACTGATGACAGAATAAAATCAAGTTTACAGGCCTTAGAAGGTTATGTGAAGAAAGTGAAGAAAGAGGTGGGTTCTAGGGCCAATACACAAAGAAATCAAGATAATTATGTGCAAGTGTTCATATAATGCAAGAATTAGTCTTTTGACAAAGCTTACTTAAAAAGGACTTGTGTTTTTCTCCCTAATCATTCACTGTATATTGTTACAGTTTGAGTTGACTTATGTTTTTGCAAATTTAGGTATATACATTTTAGCACTAAACTTATTTTTAATCACTGAACAGACTTAATGACAACATATGATAATTTCTGAAGTGCTCAGTGATAGATTAACAGCAACTAGCACTAACCTGGTCATAACTCTGCCATTAACTAGCTGTGTAACCCTAATGTGAACCTGAGGTTAACAAATGTACCACATTAATGCAAGATGTTAATAACAGGGCAGGAATGAGGGGGCATATGGGAACTCTCTATACTTGCCACTGAGTTTTTCTGTAAAACCTAAAACTGCTCCGAAAAAAATTATTTAAAACAAAAAAATTCAAAAACATATTAGCAACTGTTACATGACTTTTCAAACTATTATGCAGTTTCCTCCATAGAAATCGTACACACACTTTTTCTCTCCAAGGATTCCCCTATGCTGCTTCAAATACCAGAAAGGCCTTTGAAGTGTGATAGCACATGGTAGCATTATATTTCCCTGGCTTCTTAAAGGTAGGTTTATGTAATTTGTGGAAGGTAAACTGAAATGATATGTGTCAGCTTCCAAAAGCCATTCTGCAATTTGCCATATTTCCTGCTACAGTGCCAAGGACCATATATGTTAAAATAAAACTATGATTAGCTTGGGTCCCCAAGTTACTATGATGTGCAAAGTAGCTCTGCCAATCTGTAATGACATGTTACTTGTATGAGAGTTCAACTTGTATTAATCCGCTAAAAATTTGGGATTTGGGGGTGTATGTTGCATAACTTAGCCTAGCCTCACTTATATTCTTATCAAATCCTACTTAGTTTTCATAATTCCATTCAAATGATGTATTATCCACCAATTTCTTTTTGATTTTTGGAGCTGAAAGTAAACTAATGTTCTTAGTCTCTAAATTCCCAGAGTAACTTCTCTATACCTTCTAATGGCATTTAACACTTTCAATCTTGTATTATGATTATATGCATACATGTCTTATCTATCCTAATAGCATGTTGTTGTTTTTTTTAAGATTTTTTATTTATTTATTTGACAGAGAGGGAGAGACAACGAGAGAGGGAACATAAGCAGGGGGGAGTGGGAGAGGGAGAAGCAGGCTTCCCACTGAGCAGGGAGCCCAGTGTGGGGCTCGATCCCAGGACCCCGTGTCATGACCTGAGCCGAAGGCAGATGTTTAACTACTGAGCCACCCAGGCGCCCCAGAACATTAAGTTTTTTAAGGGCCAGATTCATGTCTGATTTCTTTTTCAAAGATTTTATTTATTTGAGAGAGAGCATGAGCAAGAGTGAGCGAGAGGGTGAGAATGAGCAAGAGAGCACAAGGTGTGGTGGCGGGGGGGGGGGCGGGGGGGAAGGCAGAGGGAAAAAAGAGAAGCAGACCTCCAGGGAGCCTGACATGGGGCTCCATCCCAGGACTCTCAAATCATGATCTGAGCTTAAGGCAGACGGAGCCACCCAGGCAGCCCAATGTCTGATTATCTTAGTATATCTCAAGCACCTAGCACAGTGTGTAGCATATCTTTTGAGTATGATACAGATTTTCATTCAATAAAATCAGGTTATTGTTGCAGACATATTGGTAGGGCCATCAAGAGAAAGAAAATACCAGTGTAAGTATTTCTTCTTAATTTATGTACAAAAAATATGAAATGGACATTTTCTTTCAAATTAGTTTTACCCTCTTAGACAACCCTGGTGTTCTTCATTCTGGAGGAAACAATTTCTTTTTAATTTAAAACTGTATCTCTATTCCAAAGAAATATACTACAAATAATCAACAGGTACTCATAAATGTTAACAGAAATGCTGAGGGAACTAGACAGGAATAGCAACTATTCCTAAGAAAAGGTATTATTTTAAAAAATTTGCTGAAGATATTTTCTTATGTCTCTTACTCTAGGTCTTTTATGCATATCTGGGTCATGGCTGGAAGAAATTTATGTTTCAGACATCATTTGTTTTTTCAACAAATAGCCTTGGGCATCTAGGGCAAAAAGTAGACCCTGCACTACTTCTACTGCCATTCAGCAAAATAAAACTTTAAAAAATAATTTTAATAACTAATAGGAAATAAGCTAGCAGTGAAGAACTACTAGAAGCAATTTTAAATCTATCTTAGAAAAAATTATATATAACGCTGAGACTCCTTGTCTTCAAGAAAGTAGGAAAGAAATACTCTCTGCCATACATGTTTGTAATCTAGCTGGTAAAAAGAACTTAGACATAAAAAGATGAATAAGAATACAAAGAAACATCTATTAAATACCAAATGAACAGTCTAGCAAAGAAATGAAAAAGAAATTCAGTCTCGTCCTAAAGATTATAGAAAAACTGGAACTTAAGCTGAACAATTAATTTAAAAAATACACTCATACTTAGAGAGAGAGGAGTGAAGCAGGAAGGGAAGAGGGAGAGAGGGAGACAGAGCCATTTGGAGTATTGTATTAGTATGGAGGCAGATTACAGATGGCCCGGAAGTCAGGGATGAAACCCTCATGTCTGTCCTACAGTATGGACAACAGAGAACTCCTTCCTGGAGTTTTCTAACCTAGAAAGACATGTGAAAAATGGTCTTTCAAAAAGAGTGATTTGGAAAAGATTGCAGAATGACTTAATGAGAACAGAAACCTAGATTCTGAAGAGAAAGGTGATTTGGGGAATAAAGAACAAAAGTAAACATTTTCTCCCCTTTGGAGACAGGAAGTAAGAGACTAAGGTAGGGAAAGTAACCAAGTTTGAGTTAGGAAAAGTATGAAGGACTATGTCAGGTTGAGAGGAGATACGACGGGGATATGGGCCCTTTTCCTCAATGATGTTAAGAGACAGAGTCATCTTAAAAAAATGAGGTGCTGGACATAAAACTGAGACTTGAGATATGTGGCAAAGATTTGATATAGCTGTATAAGAAATTTGATAAGGAGCTCATATGTGAACCTAAGTTCATAAATTCCTCCAGTTATTTCTGGCCAGAAAAAAAAAACAAAAGCAAACAAACAAAAATCAGTTACGATGAAACAGTACAATGGATCCAGAGAAAGCTGGGGAATTATAATAGAGGGCTCTAACTTTTTTTTTTTTTAAGATTTTATTTATTTGACACAGAGAGAGACACAGCGAGAGAGGAAACACAGCAGGGGGAGTGGGAGAGGGAGAAGCAGGCTTCCCATTGAGCAGGGAGCCTGATGTGGGGCTCGATCCCAGGACCCTGGGATCATGACCTGAGCCAAAGGCAGACACTTAACAACTGAGCCACCCAGGTACCCTGGCTCTAATGTTTTTTTGAAAGTGTAATACTAAGTGCCAAAAAAATAGTTTAGTAAGGGGAAGACGAATAAAATCAGAAGGAAGATAAGGGCCTAGGGGTCTTGAAGTTGAGGAACTAGAAGAATGAAGTAGAAAAACTAAGAAAAAGATCATGATTTGAGTCATGGTGACAGGGTATTTGACATACATTAAAGGATTCATGGGATGGGTGAAATTTTCTCTATCATAAACAGTTTGAAATTTCATTTTTGTAAAGATATGCACTGATAAAATATTTAATACTTACGTCCAAGTCTCATACACATAAACACTGGTCTGGCAACTCATCACAGAAGCCTGAAGACAGCACAGGCGAGACGAGAGAGCAGGGATTTCTTTAGAAGGAGCAGTTTCCCATGTATGAGAGGGATTTTCTGAAAACATACTCAGAGAGTTTGCCCCCAGGAGTCTGAGGGTCACAGAGACTGAATGGTGACGCATGTCTGTCTTGCCGTAGTGGCAGAGCAGCGGAGAAAAAAGATCAGGGCCACACATGGAATGACTGCTTTTCTGAGCCTGCAGGGCAGGGGTGTGTGTGTATGCGCTTATCTTAGGAATGATAATGAGATGTGAAAGAGAGCCAGATTCTGGTTATCTAGGAAGGGATTTAGCCAGAGGACAGCCTGGTGGGAATAAGGTGATACCAAGGAAAGAGGAAACAAAAAGAACTTAAGTTCTAAAAATGAGTTGTAAGTAAGGAGAAGGCACCATCTCTCACTCACATCAAAGGAACTGCAGGTAGACAAGCCATAACAATGAGAGATCACCAAAAACCCACAAAAGAAAGCAGGGAAAAGAATCAAAGTCCAGTATGGCCCCCATCAAACTATAGCTTTTCCAGTTTGAAGCAGACCTTGGCTGGGGAGAGGAGAAGCTTTGAACTTGTTGAGAGGATGAAGCCTTGATATTAAACTAGACTGAATTTTTTATATTAAAAAAAAGACCATTAATACCTTAAGGAGACTGGAAACGCCATGAGGTATGTCCTAGAGTCACTAGAGAAAAGAAGATCCAACACAGCTTGTTTAAAGGCACTAGGAAGAAAGAATTAAGTTGCTTTCTGTTTGTGTCTTGTCTTAAATTTTTTAAAGACTTTTATTTATTTATTTGTCAGAGACCAAGAGAGAGCACAAGCAGGGGAAGCGGCAGGCAGAGGGAGAAACAGGCTCCTGCTGAGCAAGGAGCCCAATGCAGGTCTCGATCCTAGGACCCTGGGATCATGACCTGAGCCGACAGCAGCAGCCGAACTGACTGACGCACCCAGGTGTCCCTGTTTGTACCTTGTCTTAAATTCAAGAACAAAATTTATTTATGTCTGAATAAAAATGAAAGACTAGTATTTTAAAAATAGGAATCTGGATAGTCTTTAAAGCATTTAATATGGAGAACAGGTAAGACCACTTCTATTGTCTTATATACTCTTTACTTAAAATTAATTTGAAGAGTTTTTATTTAAAGGTGTCAATTGCAGACTGTAGGATTTTTTTTTTTCAAATTGCTATGAGTAAAAAATAATAATATTAATTTAAAAAGCAACTAACTATATTTGATCCTATTAGAGAGGTTCCTATCCTAGGGAAAGTTTTTACTGATAAAAGACCACAAATACATAGAGTATTCATTATACCTTAGGGGGAAAATGAGGATGGAAGAAAGAGTAGGGGAGAAAAAACTGGGGCATTTTGGAACAGCTAAATCATAAAGTTTACCTCACTGCAAAAATTAGACTCATGAGTAGTAGACCTGCGAGCACTCAAAAAAAAAGGGGGGGGGAATAAAATGGTACTTAATATAGTCATTATGCTGCAAACAGGTTAAAGCTTCCACGTTGTCATTAAATGTCACAGGGAAAAAGATAAACAAAAGATAGTGTCTAAGTTATACAGCACTTCACCTTCTTGTAAAAGAGGAGTATGTTTGGGCGCCTGGGTGGCTCAGATGGTTGGGCGTCTGCCTTCGGCTCAGGTCATGATCCCAGGGTCCTGGGATTGAGTCCCGCGTCGGGCTCCCTGCTCCTTGGGAGCCTGCTTCTCCCTCTGCTTCTCTCTCTCTCTCTCTCCCCCACCCCTCTGTCTCTCATGAATAAATAAATAAAATCTTAAAAAAAAAAATAAATAAATAAAATCTTTTAAAAAAAAGAGGAGAATGTTTTCTGAAAATACCTATTTCATTCACAATCCTAAAATGAATTGAAGTAAGGAAAAATAAGTGATAAGTAAATTTAATGACTGGATACTAGAATACATTTTAAACTGAATTATTAAGTAATGATTTTTGTTTTGTGGGATATATGTTGAAACGGCTGCATTAAAAAAAGGGAATAATGCTGAAATACCTTATATTCATGACTTGCTTTAAGCTATCTATCTGTGCTTTGGAAACTGATTCACAAATATCTGGTAATGTTAATCTAGAAATCTGATCTAGAAACAGAATTTACACTATACTATATATAATGTAATGTCTTTGAAAGTTGAGAAAATAGTGTAGTCCCTTAGGAACACAAAAGTGAACTGATAAAAATGCACTGATGCAGCCTGAACTTTTCAAAGTGATTCTTAAAAATTGTAACCTCTATATGCATACTTTAAAGAGTTTTCAAGCCAGCGAACCAGATAATCATTTGTAGCCATTATCGAAGGTACATTTAACAAAAAACCAACTTAACTTCCATGAAGATATAACACTACAACATAAACCTTTAAGAAACCTTCAGAGAAAACATTAAAATAAATTGCATCTTAGGTGACCAGAGTTTAAATTTAGCATATGAATATAGTTCAGAGGAAAAAAAGAGAACAATATATTAATGCAAAAAAAAAACTTGTAGAAGTCTGAAATCACAAAAGAACATAGATGGCTGTGCTAGGTCACAGGTAGAAATACAGCAGAACAACACAATTACACATATGGATCTTTATCTGCCAAGTGGGGGGGTGGGAGATATTTTTTAACTATAAATTAGGTAATAATTTCATACTCTCTAGCTGACAAAAAAATTAACAAAGAATCCAAATGAGTCTAAATTGCATTATAATTAGTATTTGATCCACTTATAAGGTATTGTTTTTGAATAAGAGGAATTTTTTCTGTAAAAGAATGCTGATATTTTAAAAAAAATATATAAAACCTTCCAGTTTGTACACAAAGTGGCTGACACTGCACAAATCCTAACATTCTTAAACTATCTTTGCAAAGAAACTAAATGTGGCTGCTTTTACTTTCTTTTCATAGTACAGATTTTCAAACTTCACAATGACAAATATTAAGATACGATATTTGATTCAGCAAAAATATAGTACTTAGGTGCCTAATGAAAAAATTCACTTTTAGATCCCTTTCCCTCACCTCCCTCCAAGTACAATAGATTAGATTCTGCTGGGTCTATATAAATCATCCATATTGTGAAGTGGTAACTCCCTTAACAAAGGTAATCATTTCGTTCACTTATTATGAAGAAAGGGCCTTGAGAAGTTACAGTCTATATTCTACACCTTACAGTAGGACCATCTTTAATTAATTCATCTGTTTTAAGAATTACCTCTAGGCTTTATTCATTCTGCTATTCACTAGAAAACACCAAAACAGATCCTACTTAATAATAAAGGTATTTTTCCTTTTCCTATTACAGTGGTGTTTATTTATAACACAAAATTATCTGAGTTTCTACATTATGAAAATTTACAATGACTTCAGGACAAAATCTAATTTGAGAATCACATGCAACAAGGAATAGAAAATACCTATTTCAATATAGGAAAGCAAGTTTCTAAAACACAGACTCCAGAATCAGGCAGATCAGGGTCTGAATCACGGTTATACCACTTGGATGTGTAATCCTTCTCTGAACCTCACTTTTTTCCCCACACAAAGGAGATAAAAACAGTAACTACCTTAAAGACTGTGGTGAGGAGTAAATGAGATGATATGTTTTATGTGCTTAAATAATGCTAGGCATGTAGAGGTACTCAATAAATGTTAACTGCTATTATTATTTCTAAAATTATACTTTCTTATATTAAAGATGCTCAGTGTTTTGATCCAGAAATTACCCCAAGAGTATATCTGTGCAAAGAAATATACAGTACTAAAAAATCTGGTTAAAAAAAATCTGGTTAGAAAAAAGTATCTAACATCATGGAAAATGGTCACATACACCGTTACATTTTAAAAAAACCCATTATATGACAGAATATATAATATGATTGAATTTTTAAAGAATAGGTTGTGGTAGGATATACTACTGAAATGTGAGCAGAAATGTGATGCCTATAGGTACTATAATTGCAGGTAATTTTCAAGATTTTATTTATTTATTTAAGAGAGAGAGCACAAGTGGGGGGTGGAGAGGGAGAAGCAGACTCCGCACTGAGCAGGAAGTCTGATTCCCGGGGCTCGATCCCAGGACCCTGGGGTCATAACCTGAGCCGAAGGCAGATGCTTAACAACTGAGCCACCCAGGTGCCCCTGTAGGTAATTCTAAAGATTTTTCTTTATGTTTTTTAAAATTTTCCAAATATTCTATAATGACCATGTAATTTGTAAGAAATTAAAAAAAACCACAATGTATGTAATTTCTTTTCTGATTCCAATTTTCTCCAGAAAAGCTGAGTCAGAGAAAATTAAAAAATAAAAAGACAAGCATACATTTTTTTAAAGCAAGATTTTATATGAAGGATGTTAATTATATTAAAAACTGCTATTTTGAATTATTACTCTCTAGCTTTAAAGTTAAAGAAAACTCAAAGTCTGACACCTCAATTATAGCATATTTAAGCATATGTCCAGAACAATATTTCACTTGGAGATCAAGTTGATAAGAATTCTCCTACTTAGATAAATTGCTATTTAAACTTTGTAGTAATTCTTTTTTGTTTTTTTCCCCAACTTTATTGAGATATAATTGACATATAACACTGTGTACATTTTAAGGTGTGCAACGTGTTGATCTGATACACATATACTGCAAAATGATTACCACTACTGTGTTAGTTAACACATCCCCATCACATCACATAATTACCATCTCTTTTTTTGTGATGAAAACACTTAAGATCTACTTTCTTAGCAACTTTCAAGTATATAATACAGTATTGTTAACTATGTTACAATGCTGTTCATTAGATCACCAGAACTTATTCTGCGTTCCAAGTGATTACACCATTTTACATCTTCACCCAAAACTCACTTGCTCCTCCTTCCTGTTAGAAGTTGCTACTGTAATTTTTTTTAGTTTTTCCTCAGTAGACTACTAGATAGTGGAAATGGCCAACTAAAATTTGGTGAATTTATCACTAAATTATGTCTTAATTATTAGGCAAAGAGTAATATTCAATTTTTTTCAAAGGATAATATTTTAGAAGGCAGAAAGTCTCTCTTGATGAACATTAACTCAGAAAAAGTAGATGGACTGGGGCACCTGCATGGCTCAGTTGGTTAAGCGTCTGCCTCTGCCTCAGGTCATGATCCCGGGGTCCTGGGAGCGTGCTTCTACCCCTCCCTGCCATTCCCCCTGCTTGTGTGCTTTCTCTCTCTTTCTCTGTGTGTCAAATAAATAAATTAATCTAAGAGAAAGAAAGAAAGGAAAGAAAGAAAAGAAGAGAAAAGAAAAGAAAAAAGAAAAAGAAAGAAAGAAAGAAAGAAAGAAAGAAAGAAAGAAAGAAAGAAAGAAAGAAAGAAAGAAAGAAAAAGAAAGAAAAAGAAAAAGAAAAGAGGAAGAGGGAGGAGGGGGAGGGAGGGGAGGAGAGAGGGGAGTGAGGGGAGGAGGGAGAGAGGGAGGGAGGGAAAGAGAAAGAAAAAAGAGAAAAGAAAAGAAAAGGAAAAAAAGGGTAGTTGGACAGCTTCGGGTTGGATCAGCTTCGGGTATGGATGCTGTCACCTGCAAAGAAAAGAAGACTACAAAAAGAAGCCAAAGAAGCCTATCAAAAAAACCAAAGATATATATGGTCTCCTAAGAAGGGAGAAAACCAGGAGAAAATAAGTTCATTGAAAGGTGGGAAGGCCACTTGTAAAAAGGAGGAAGTAACCACCAGTATCAACTGCTGCAAAGAAGTAGAAAAAGGATGAAGCAGAGTAATTGAGGAAGATTCTGCATGGGGGCAAACTGAATTTATAGCTCAGAGAAGATCCTTAAGATGTTGCTGAGCAATTCCAGAAATTGGAAAGAAGAAAGGGAATATGGTATATTAGTAACCCAGGAATGCTACTGTACTGAACCTGAATCAGGTATCATCATTCTACCTTGAATCTGCCTGGGGGGTTGAAAGACAGTCTATAGGCACAATAAGTGAATACTTGAAGTAGAGACAAAACTAAGGAATCTAAAAGAAATTAGGGTCAAAAGCAGTGGTTCTTAAACTTATCACCTGTGGTGCTTATAAAAATGCTGATTCTTGAGCACCATTCCAGAGATACTGATTTCGCAGGTCTGTATGGGCCTTCCAAATTGCATATTTAACAGTACTTTAGAAGATCCTGGTGCAGGTGGTTTGTAGGCTTTGAGGAAAAATCACTGGCATTTGGGCTATGTGAATTGACGAGTGATGAAAATGTCAAATTATGATGTAAATCAGAAGACTGAAAAATTTTTGACAGAGCACAAGAAGGAATAAAGTGATGTTCACTTAACTTATTAAAGTTTAGTTAAAGGTAGTTCTGAGTCCCTGTCAAAATAAGAACTGAAACTAATAATTTAATATGGAGCAGGACAGGACAAGGCGAGGGCCATGGCAAGATAGTGTGGACCACAGTCTTATAATTTGCCTTACTTAGCATTCTACCAATGGAAAGTAACTTAAAAACAGCATATTTGATATTCCCAGAAAGTCAGATATCCATTTTTTAAAGTAACATGAAAGTAACAGAGAAACTTATATGCTATGACTAAGGAAGAATATATTATTAAAGGTTTCCACTGGAAATCAGGGGAGTGGGTGGCAGAGAGGGGAAGAAATACGGGGTATAAAGATAGGGTTCTGAAGAATTTACATGTATAAATCTCTACCCTTTGAGTCATACATGTAAAGCACATACTGAGATCTACTTTTCCAAAAGAAAGACATTAGTAGCATTTGAGAATGAGTACAAATTTCTTTACTGAGGCTTTTCGCAAGGGAACCTGGGTGGCTCTGTCAGTAAAGCGCCTGACTTCGGCTCAGGTTGGGACTCCAGGTCCTGGGATTGAGCCTCATGCCTGACTCCCTGCTCAGTGGGGAGTGTGCTTCTCCCTCTCCCTCTGCCCCCCCGCCCTTGCTTGTGTGCTTGCATGCATGTACTCTCTCTCAAGTAAATAAATAAATCTTAAAAAAAAAAAGAATGAGGCTTTCGCTTGACATAAATGCAGTAAGAAATATTGAAGGGGCACCTGGATGCCTTAGTTGGTTTAGCGCCTGACTCTTGATTTCAGCTCAGGTCATGATCTCAAGGTCATGGAATCAAGCCCTGTGTCAGGCTCCATGCTCAGAGCAGATTCAGCTTGAGATTTTCTCTCTCCCTCTCCCTCTGCCCCCCCCCACTTGTGCATGCACTCTCTCTCAAATAAATTAAATCTTTAAAAAAAAAAAAAGACATATTGTTGTTGTGTAAGACTGATGAATCACAGACCTGTACCCCTGAAACAAATAATGCATTATATATTAATTAAAAAAAGACATATTGAAGTCATATCATGTTATGAAATTCCAAATATGTTTACACAGTATGCCCTAAAAGTTAATAACCTTAATTTCCAGGCTTCATAAGGAATGTGAAAGACTAGTCCATAACCTTCCACATTTCCATCCTTAGGAGTTTTCAAACATTTAGATGGTAAAAGGATGTGTTGCTGATATATGCCTGTTTTCTATAAGTCATTCATTAGGCTTGATGAAATCTTTTATTATCAAAAACTTTATATACTTTGACAAAGTAAACTCATAAATTATCTTACACCTGTCTTCAATCGTTTAATTTTAAATTTCATTTTATTTACTTCCTACTTTGATTTCAGTTTCAGGTTTATAGTTTTCATGACCTTAACCAGGAAATAATACCCCCTCCACAGTCTATGGGAAATTTCTTGAGTATTTCTTCACCTCTTAACAAAATCTATCTTTAGTTAAAAACAAGTTTCCTTTTATGCCCATACCAGTTACATCTTTTTTTATTATTCAATTCTTGGTAGAACCAGTGTTTTAAATATGACCGTAAACCTTTACTTTCTAAATAATATGCCTTCTACTCATAAAATAAACACATCAGTGTATCGATATGTGTGAATCACAGAGGACCATAATTCTATACTCAATGTGAAATAGTCATTACCATCATTATTAAAAAAAACTATGTGCTAATGATACACAATAGACATAGAAAAAATACCTTATGGAATAGTATAATATGTAATTTTAAAAGTTTAGAGAGCTATAGGTGCCTTAGTTTAAAAAACAGATGAATTATAAAGATAGCTTTCATCACCTCTTAACTCTAGCAAGAAATTAAAACAATGGACTTTTTGTGAATGGAAATGTTAGACATGACTTTACTCTGTTTAGTGTGAAACTCTGAAAGAGGCAAGAAAAGATTTATACTTGGTATGTGAAGACAAAAGATAAAACAGAAAACTGCTCTTCAGATTACTTTTAAAAACATTTCTTATATTCGAAAATCAGAACGTTAGCACTAGTTTTGAACTTTTCTCTCTGTAACTAAAATTACTGTTTAAGAATAAGAAGAGATACCTATTATTCCAAGTATTGCCATTAAACCTTTCACAAATAAGCAACCTGAAACTCACTGAACTGAAGCAACTTGCTAACGGTCATAAGCATCATAAATAGTTAATATCTGGACCCAGTCTGTTTCTTTTCAAAGCTCATAAAGCTCTTTATTCTACAAGGTATTGCATACTTTGACTTTGCCTATATTTTAAATTACTGTTTTGTTACTCAACAATGCTTCAGATTATAAGAAACTCCATAAATTTAATGGCAGATTTTTAAGAAATAAATATTTTGACTTAAAAATATAAACTGCTTATAGACACATACCCTAATTTCAGAAATGTCAAAAAATGAACATGTTAAAATGTAAGTAACATGGCATAATACTCTGGCTATGTCCCCGACCCCTAATCTACAATATCTTATCAATCTTGGTAAGGATTCTATCAGAACATCTAGTTTAGAAAAATTAAATATAAATAATTGAGTTCAGAACTCAATTCCATTAACTTTCAGAGTCATTCTTTTAATTTTCCTAGCTTAGTTTTGAAGAAGTCTTACTTGTAGATAAACGGTACTTATGAAACAATACATAGGTTAGAAAGATAATTTTTAACAGATAAGTAAAGTTATCTTTACTTATCTTTCCAGTGTGGAAACACAATGATCAAATAGTTAAAATAAATGTTCAATAAATTAGAAGGAATAAACTATTTGCAGTGGGAATACATGAAATCTTACTCTGTTTTTTTGAAGCTAGGAGTTAAAGCCTTTCCTATTATTTAGGTTAGTTCCACAACTCTGAGAATGGGCTAGCCTATTTCAACTAGGACCACCTCTTTGTAGCAAACAAGGTCTCTCACTGTTATATTATATATAAATACTGGAATAGCAAGTTTACGTAATTAATATAGTCTACCTTCCTTCTGAATGCTTACATTAATATATTATATAATCCAAATTTAATAATGCTGGGTTAACAGGTAAAAGTATTCTTATTAACTTTTTAAATTCTGTAATGAAAATCCTTCAGCCTAACTACCAGATTTTTAGTAGGTGGCTTTTTCCTCCAACATAACATAAATATATATAATTAAAAAAAAAACGATTTAAAAACTAAAGGATGGGGGTGCCTGGGTGGCTCAGTTGGTTGAGCGACTGCCTTCAGCTCAGGTCATGATCCTGGAGTCCCGGGATCGAGTCCCGCTTCGGGGTCCCTGCTCAGCAGGGAGTCTGCTTCTCCCTCTGACCCTCTTCCCTCTCGTGCTCTCTCTCTCTCTCTCTCTCTCTCATTCTCTCTCTCAAATAAATAAATAAAATCTTAAAAAAAAATAAAAAAAATAAAAACTAAAGGATAGTATAAAATTGGTGAGTTCTGAAAGGCATTCCCATGTTTGGCACCCTACTGTACTCTGATTATCTCTCAGTTATGAGTTAGTTTCCTATCACATATGGTATTCCACAGCATGCTATGCAAATACATCACGCCCACATACGACCTAAATTAGAAAATAGCTTGGTTTTTCCAGTTTGTAGTAAATGTAACCTAAAAACTGATTTAGTTTTTCAATTTTGCAAATTATTAACATTAAAAAATTCTAATTTTAGAGGTTCCAATCATTTTCTTTCTGTGAATATGATGTTGAAATATATACAAATATATGGCATAAACACTGACAAACTTTACCTGGAGTACAGAAATCATATTTTCAGAAAGATTCTTAAGGAATACCTACCCATGACATATCAAAGTATACCAATATGCTTAACATGTATTACTTAGTCCCCACGGAAATTACCTTAAGTTATGGAACTAAATAGATCAGCAGAGATCCTAATTCTACTATAAAGAATAATCAACAGTCTTTTGTTTAGCTTAAAACTGTTACTTGATAAAAGTATTACCCGGAATAGGTTTCAGAAAATGTCTAGGACAATCAAGTAAAGAACCTCTGAGCAAGCAATAATGACAAATAGTAAGATCAGTTCAGTACATAAATATTCAGTTTAAAAAAATACATTCTACTTAAAAAAAAAAAAGCACAGTACCAACTATAATTAGTGGAATTGTTAATGACTATTACTTCTTATTGAATTCATAAATCATTGTTACTAGTCTAAAATTACAACACTCAGAAACTAAGGGCTTAAATAAGACATTTATACAAACAATCTTGCCTGCCATAGAAAATGCCAGCGTAAATGGCAATATCCTGAACTTAATCTAGATATAAGGTAGAAGATCCACTAGAAGATTGTGGGCTTTATCCCACATACTAGCAAAGAAGAAATCTAAAGTTTAAATATGTAACTACAACTATCATCAAGGATAACCATACTAGTTTTAATTCTCAGACTTTTAGTAAGTCTACAAACTACCACAGATTTGTTCTATGGTATTCTACTGTTAAGATATTGTATAAACAGTATTTTATGTTTATAAACAACTTGTCTCCAGACTTCTACATACCTGTATCAGTAAAAAGGCAAATTGAAACTCAGTAAAACTTGCTGAAGCACTGTTCTAAGCTTTAATGCTTGTCATACAAATGCTAGAAGAATACTGAATTAATACAGTTAAATGGTACAATTTTTAAATCTTTTTCTTTTTAAAGGGTCAGTTACAGACTTCAAATTTAAAAGAACTTTGAAAAGGATTACTTTAAGTAATCTCTACACCCAACATGGGGCTGGAACTCACAACCCCGAGAGCCGCATGCTCCACCAACTGAGCCAGCCAGGCACCCCTTATTTTTATATTTTTCATAAATTTTCATCATATAAAAAATTCAGATATCTAATATTACCAGATTAAATGTGCTTGTTTAATGTATCGTGGCAATACACTCCCTGGAGAGATTGTTTTGTTCAGTTCTTAAAGGGGCAAAATTCACAATGAATATTTTATTTGAAAATAAATATTTATATATGTAGTTTTTACTCAGGTATACCGTTTATAGAATTCTAGTTGCCTAATGCAGAAAACTAGAAAATAAAGATAAAAAAATCATACTTTCCCTACTCAGGGATTTCTAATACAAATGATTATCAAACAGTACCATTTGCCTCAGCAGGCATGTATTATTGCATTTGTAGTTCCAGAAAATCTTACATAGGGATATAGATGACATTTCTATGCATATGAATTCAACTTACTATTGCTCAAAAAGAGTAGTACACTAGATAGATCAAATAAGAATGAACCAAATGGAGGTCTCCATTCTAAGATAGTTCATCTTGTAGTAGTCAGATAATGACCTGTCATGTATACTCTACAGCTTTTCACCAAACAGAGCTTAAATAAGGATGAAAAGTTAAAATCATAACTGGCACAGGCACTGTAAATTATGATATACATTTAAATTCTTAGTGGCATTTGTGAGTACATATGACGTGGATGAAACACTTTAAAAAACATTTATACATGTTCATTTAACCATGTCAAAATAAATTATCTTCATTTTGGGTGTTTTAGCAGACAGAATTTGTTGAGATCTATAACAAGTATACTCTAGAAAAAGACAGAATAGTAAACTGTGCCCTATATTTTAAAAAAATACAATACTTAGTCTACCTTGTAACTTATATGTAAGTATACAACATAATTTTAAAGTAGTTTGTTGACGTTTCACTTGGGTTATAGGCATTGTGCATATTTGTTTTAAAGATCTGAAAATTAATTCTTAGATTAAAATCTTTCTTAATAACTGAAGAAGTCATAATATACATAAAACAGAGATTCTTTATTCTTGACTGCTCATTAAAATAATTTAGGGAGCTTGTAAAAAATATAAATGTCCACCCTCATTCCCTCTCTCACCTCCTCCCAAATAATTCAGTCTAAAAACCATCAGGCTGGGCGCCTGGGTGGCTCAGTTGGTTAAGCGACTGCCTTCGGCTCAGGTCATGATCCTGGAGTCCTGGGATCGAGTCCCACATCGGGCTCCCTGCTCAGCAGGCAGTCTGCTTCTCCCTCTGACCCTCTCCCCTCTCATGTTCTCTCTCTACTTCATTCTCTCTCTCAAATAAATAAATAAAATCCTTAAAAAAAAAAAAAAACCATCAGGCTGGGGTGCCTGGGTGGCTCAGTCGTTAAGCGTCTGCTTTTGGCTCAGGTCATGATCTCAGGGTCCTGGGATCGAGCCCTGCATTGGGCTCCCTGCTCCGCGGGAAGCCTGCTTCTCCCTCTCCCACTCCCCCTGCTTGTGTGCCCTCTCTCACGGTGTCTCTCTCTGTCAAATAAATAAAATCTTTAAAAACAAAAAATAAAAATAAAAACCATCAGGCCAAAATAGGTGTCCTTGTGGGGTGAGACTGGAGAGTGATAAGAGATTAGTTTTCTATCAGGGGACTAATCATATAAAAATATTTAAGAATAATGTGGGGCACCTCAGTTAAGCATCCGACTCTTGGTTTCAGTTCAAGTCATGATCTCAGGGTTGTGAGATCAAGCCCTGTGTCGGCTCCCTCTTGCTTGCACTCTCTTTCTCTCTCTCTCATTCAAATAAATAAATGAATAAATAAATAAATAAATAAATAAATAAATAAATAAATTAATTAATTAAATAAAATCTTTAAAAATATATAATATTTAAGAATAATGGGATCCAGTTTTCTGTCAGGGAGAAAACTGGAATGGTTTCCAATGTCTATAAAGGCAGAAATACAGATGCAAATGTGGATGTATACATACATCTAATTCTTGGCTCTGTCTACTGAGACAACCTAGAAGGAATAGTGCAGGAACAATGAGCACATCTAGCACCCACATCTTGGTTTCTAAATACCATTCTCCACTGAAAGGAAATGGAGCTCCTTGGAGAAATGGCTGGTTCTAAGAATAGGGAAAGGGAAAGTATAGTTGAGCCTGGAACATCTTTAGTAAGAAAGTATTTAAATACTGCTGGGATCATGTCAAAAGGACATAGATGCTAGGTTGAAGTGTCACAAGACAGCCTGAAGTGGGTTCCATTAGCCAAATTTGGGACAATTACCAAAATAAATGGTAATAACCAATATAATCTACTGAATAAAACAGAAAATAAAGTTTGATGAGGAATAGGGTATTTGCATAGTATCAAGGAACTTCCTCAGAATTAATTAATTAAAAGATGAAGAGAATGGAGAAGACTTGAAGAAAACGAGTCAAGTAATTAAAGTTATACTTTATGAAAGATTACTCCAGTACCAGCATAGGAGTATGGTCCCCAAACGTTATCGTTGATGTACCCCCATACTAAACATATTTTAAATATGCATCTTAACATATGTATGTGTGAAGTTATATACTTATACTACAGTATTATATATTATTTACATTATAAAACACAGACACAGAAATTAAAATGGGATGTCATACAGAAGTAAGTTGGTTTTATTAGTTATCTTGTCTATCTCTTAGGGTGCAAACACTTCATTTTGGAGGCCTCTAGTAAAGAGAATGGGTAAAATAGATGAGTATGGCAGACCTGTTGATAGTTTCCAAAACAGGAGAAACTGATAGAATAAGGAAAAAGTGAGACACTGAATCAAGGCAGTAGCAATGGAGAAAAGGAACAAAGAGCACACTGGAGAAACATTTAAGGAAGAAAACTTTTACAGGACTCAGGAAGTGATTTTCTATATAGGACAAGGATTAACAAGGCTTGAAGATGATTCCAGTTATTTGGCTTGGATGAACAGATGGAATGAGAGGGAAGAAAAAGTAAGAGACAGGTGAAGAGGAGGATTAAGAATAAAATGAACTGCTTTTCCAGGCATACAGCACTCATTAACAATACTATTACCACAACACAGTAAAGAGCAGAAAGAAAAACACTAATGCATGATGATCGGTAGCAACGAACTAGCTCCACCTAACGTAAACATAATAGCTGCTGCCTTAGTCAAATGTCTTTGAAGCATAGCTTATGGGAGAAGGCATGTTTTGTGCATGTGTGTTTCCATGTGTTTGTATGTGTGTAAATTTGTGTTTCCATGTGTGCAAATTTGTGTTTCCATGTGTGCACATGTATATGTATGTATCTGTGTCCATGTAGTCATTTTTCATGGAGCCTAAAGTGAACTAAGTAGGTTTATAATGGGTTGATAAGGCAGAGAAAGCCTTATCATGCCATACTTCATGGGTCTGGATAGAATAAAAAGTCATTCTATATACAAATATTGAATGATTATGTTATCATACCCCAAACTAATATGTTGTATGTCAATTATTTCTTAATTAAAAAAACTATCCTACTTTTAGGTAAATTGTTACTAAATCAGTATTAAAACTAACTACACTTAGTATTTTATCATGTACTGAAACTCAAAATTATGGATTATGATATGATGAATCTTCTTAGATTTTAGTGGAATTTCCAAAAAAGTAATAAGCAGGATTTGTGACAGAAGATTTTTGCCCTCATAAAACCCACAGCAATAAACCTATTACTTGAGAGACAAAGACATGTATAAATGTATTATGCTGCTGAGAATATACATGGTGATATTTTAGAGTTTCCCTGCTACAAAAAATTTGGAGACAATATTAACAGTTACATTAATATTTAAAGTGCAATGCATTTTCAGGCACATATTCACCTATATACCCTCACCTTGTAGTTTATCTAAAATTCTAAGCAAAATAAATAATTTCTTATTTGGGAGTTGAATTTTCATCATAAAAGTTAAGACTTCTTGGACTTAATAATCCTGACTACCACAGAGAAAGGAAGTTGGATATATTATGGCTGTCACAATTTTACACATTCACTTCCCCCTACCTAACTTTATTAGCAACTGATTCACTTCCCTTCTCCTGGCAGTAACGATTTCTATCTTACTTTTCATATCATTAAAATATATGAACATGGCAAACATACCCAGTATTACTTAACAAATGACACTCCACCAAATCTAATAGAAGAAAATGAAAGACAAGCAAAGTATATTAACTTCCATTGTGAGATTCTTTTAGGCCCTAAGATTATACTAATTTTGACTCTGATGTTAATAGTATACTGATTTCTTAATTTAAAATAGCTCCTGCAGCAATTCACTGAATTATAAAGCATGACATTATATCTATCAATGCATTCTTCTTGGGACCCAAACTGGCAAACATCTTTCAAAGGAAAATGTAAACAAATCTACTACCTGCTGGTCAAGAATAGAAGTCTTCAAAAGTAAACAAAACAGAATGGATGCAACACAAATATTCAAGGTAATAAATTAAGTTTCCAGCTGAACTCTTACATTAAATTTAATTTTTTTATTGGAAAAAAAAGTATAAGTACACCATAGTCATGTTGGTATGATAAAAATACAACTCCACTTCACTGATGTAAACCTTACAGTAAAATGTTGTGACATTCCAAAGGTTATAGATCCCATAATTGGATGAAATTTTGACCAAGTTGGCTGTTTATATCTGGTATTCAATCAGAGATTGAATACAGGAAATACAAGTTTCCTAACAATGTGCCTTCCTAATGGATTTCCATCAGCATCCAAAGACTTACTGTCTCGTAAAGAGGGAAGAACAGAAACAAAAATAAAAATACTTTATCCTTCTCAATGGCTACCGGCATCCTAGTGCATTACAAAAGGTATGATATACTCCTAACATATGTGAAATAGGCCCCCTTTCATTTTCAGTATTCATTAATGGAATTACTATATAACTTAAAGCCATTCTTTAAGCACTGAATAAATGGTACACATTTATAGTAGTACAGAACCTTTTCAAAAGAATGTATGCAAAAAAAGTGTATTTATAAAGGGCAATAAATCCTTTAAAAGATGCTTTCCTAATTTGCTTGTTGAGGGTAGGAGGAAACCCCACATAAAAACTGTTTTAGAAAAATCATATTATACCACAAAGAGTCCCATAAGACAACTCTCTAAAATCTATAGTATAACCACAATTTTTTCATTTTTAAATACAATTTCTGTAAAGCATTTTTTTAATCATGGAATAAAACTTTTGCTATTAAATATGCTCCCTCTTAAATCAAGGTCTTAATAAAATGCCTGGAAAATAATTTTTGATATTGTATAGTTTAAAATCTTGGGAAAAAATGCTTGGTTATTAAATAAAATATGCATTATTTTCTATTTTAATAATCATTATACAAATACGTAAAATTTTTAATAAAGTTGGTTACTTAAAGAATGCTTTAAATAGGTTTTTTTCTATAACCAAATGTTTTTCTGCAGTTTTTCATAAATAAATTTTTACAGATAGCTTCTGTGGTAATCTAGGTAATCATTTTGACTTAAAAAATATGTATTTTGGGATTTTTTGTTTTTGTCTTTTTTACTAGAGCTTATACTTTATTAAAAGGTAAAACTGCAAACATTTATACAGATATCCATTATGCCTTTGGGATTATTCATGATTTTGGTATATTCTGAAAACAGTGAATACCTATCCTTTGGAGGATCTCAAATTAAAAACAGATCATTCATTAATGAATTACTAGACTCAATCCACATACCATTTTCCTTGGCCTGATTATCAAGGTTTCTGAACATTCAAAATTAAGACTCAGAATCTAAAGGCAACAATTAGGCCAAAAAGAAAAAAAAAATAATACACACACACACACACACACACATATTTGATTCCACAATCAGAAAGGAATTCAGTATAAATTTTAATTAACTCTAGGACAGACAAATGCCATTAAAATGGCATTTAAGAAAGATGGTTTCATGTCCATATTACAGTAGATAGCTGATTTCCATTGTCTATTTAAAGAAGAACAATTTGATTAACCTACAGCTGACCAGAATGTCTTAGTTCAAACACATACAATATTTTTGTCAAATGAGTTAAAGTACCAGGAGTCTATTCAGACTTTAAAGAAACAATAATCTTAAACTGTAGATTACTGCAATTTAAGGTTGTAACATTGATATTCAAAAGATATAATTTCAGTAATTTTTTGAGATAAAATATTAAACAGCCTTATTATCTTTTTACTTAGCTAAATAAATATCAAAAATAAAATTTTAGGATATAGAAATTTAGGATATAAAAAAGAATAGACTTATCTTTTACTCCACCCCTATATTCATGTTTTGTTTCTTTATTTCCACATGAATGAAATCAAATGGTATTTGTCTTTCTCTGACTTATTTCGCTTAGATCTCAAAGAACAGATTTTATAAAACATTTACAATATACTTAATGAGTCATCTACAAAATAAAATTGGATTTTATTGGTTATTCTGTTGATTCACATTTATATATGTTAATATGTATTTGTCAAAACAAATTTCTTATGACCCAAAGCAGAATTTCCCTGCCATTCCTTATATGTCGTAAATTAGCATAGGGTGACTTTCTTTGGCGACTAGTAACACTATTTAATATGTTACAGTTACATAGAAAATACACAAAACAGCTAAAATATTTTGGAAGAAACTACTATAATTTAGTAGAGCTGTTTATTCCTTATTTTAAAGGCAATAAAATCACCATCGCAAAATATTCTTAAAGTACATTAGATTAAAATGTTGGTCGTTCACAATTATACTTATCTTTAAAGTTAGGAACTGATGGTATGATATGGCTATCAAAATGATGTAAAACACTTCTTATGGACTATTTTTCTCCTTACCTTAGAAGATGAAGAATCACACTCCTGACATATCCATCCATAGCCTGTTTGTTTAGGAGACTTTTTCAAAGGAGGATCCAAACAGCCAAAATGGTAGCACAGTCTGCATTCATCACACCTGCAGGGTAAACAGATTTATGGTATGTCTAAATAATATAAAAAAACTATCTTTTTCAAAGACAAATGGCAAACTACTACACATTTCAACATCGTTAATTCTATGCTTAGTTCACAAAATTATTAAAGTCTATGACAATCTAAACCTGAAATAAATATCTTAGGAAAAAACAAAATACAACAAAATTAACAAAGTAAATATCATTTAGAACACTTTGATAGTAGAAATGTTAAGAGCATAAGAATGAATGTATATGTATAGTCAAATGTGTTCAAAACTAACACAATTTCAGTTTTGAACTTCAAGAATTAATCATTTACCCATTATCTTAAAAACATTTAAGATACATATAATTCTAGATTATGAATTCAATCTAATACATTGTGATTACTTAAAAAAACTTAAGCTGTAATCAATCCTATACAATTTATACCTTATCACTCTTTCTCCAAGTGAAGGTAGATTGTAAATACACTTTCTAATATTTACAGCATGCTAACGCCATCTAGCAAATAAAAACCGTCCTAAGAATTTGGTATTATTTTCTCAAATATAAATATTCTCAAAATTTACCTGTCACTTTCTCTCAGTGCATTTGGTTTTTCAGAGTACCTCCTAGTACATCTTAAAGCTTATTAACAAATATTTTGATAGTGTCTTTGCCACCTATGATGTACAAAATCTAAGAAAACTATCATACCTATTCTTCGTTTCAGACAATCTCATCCTGCTGACAATGAAGAAAGATCTGCATTATTTCATTGTTTTTGTAAAAAAAAATTTGCATCAGTTGGAATAACAAGACCAAAATTTAACAACAAGTAACAAAGATGTATACATCTTATAGAAAGGATTATCTCCTCATTTTCTTTGTGCTCTTTTAAGTTAAAATTAAATACTTTTCTTCAATCTGTCATTCTCTTATATATTATTTTCTCTTACTGATTTAAAACACTGAGAAATCCACAACTATGAAACTAAGAGAAAAATTTTATAATACATGTATTACTTGAATAAAATGCAAAATTACTATTCAGTAACCTTTATTAGAAACAAGGGGGAAGGAACTAGTGTTATAAACCAAACACAAAGAAAAATAATTGGTTTTCAAAAACCATCACAATAAAAGGGACTATAAATCTACATTTATGTAAAAATGTCAAATCATGCTACAAAATCCAATCGTCCAAAGACCCATTTTGGAAATCAAGAGTTTCAGAAAGTTAGCAACTTTAGCTAAGTTATTCAGTTATAAATAAGTTTAAAACACAGTATGTCATAAGTTAATGCATTTCTTCCTCTACAACTTTCTTCTTATGAACCAAATAAACTTATGCACTTTTCCAAAAACCTTTTTTTAGACTCAAGACACAGACTTGTCTATCATGGTAATTCCTAGCTACATGAAAACTAAAATCAAATATGAATAAGAGCACTTTATTTACTATGCCAATATAAATAAACCAAAATATATTTAAAAGCAGCCAAAATATTCAAATACGTGTTATTCTGGCATTAAGAAAAAATAATAGATAATATGTAACATAAAGAGACTAAATGGCAAGCCCACACAATTTTATGTTCTTTCTTGTCAATTCAACTTATTTACCTTTCAATAGTTAAAACTTCAATTACATTACATATAGTTAAAGGAACCTTCAGAATCATCTTTGGTGGGAAATTTAAAAAGAATCACCTTCTTTGCTTCATCAAGAAAATACATTAAATATAATTTACTTTATTTTGTCATCTCAGGGTCATGAATACAAGTAACATGCTGCTGTGTGTCTAACAGCGTGCCAGCCTTTTGTGTTTGGAGTACTATCTGTCTGCTGTTCTGTTTGAATTCTTGTATTCAACTTTTATAGGTTTTCAGGGTCCTGAACTGCTTGAAAATTATCGGCTACTGCTTTCTGATATTGTGACTCTATTTGTCTAAGCATTTCCCTAACAGTAATTTGTTGTGGATTTAGAAAACAGATCTTTAACCTTGGTAAAACTATGCAAAGGGACAGTTAAAAGACATGAAAATGAGAACTTCGACTGAGTTAAGTACATGGATTAAATTTTGGTTAACTATATAGTCCTTTTTGCTTCACTTCAGGTTTTTGGGCAACATCCCTTAGAGTTCAGATTGCCAATAATCCGGGCTCTTGATAGGTGAAGAGTTAACAACCTAATTATTGCATATTTACTTTAAAACTGTGTCATAACTTGAATTTATGATTTATAGTGTATAACTCACATCAAACATCATGAATATAAGGGTGAATTTTAACATTATTTTTCACCTTCATCTATGCAGGTGATTCTTGTTGTATCTATGTATTTCCAGCTAATACATTTAAGAACAAGTTTGCTACACTTAGATATAGTTCCAGTTTGTACCGGATTTTTCAATTTATTATAAAATCAAGTTACCAGCTCAAGAATAAATGCACAGGGAAAAGAAAGGTTTTATATGCTAGATTTGTTAGATGATAATGCTGAAAGTATATGCCATTTGGAAATAATGTAATCCTTACTGACTACTTCATTAGTAATACCTTTTAGAATAACTTAGTCTCCATATGGAACTCTAATGTATTTGTAATGGGTCTCAGAGGAAAGGCAAAATTTGCTTGTCAGAATTAGGGGGTGATATGAGAATTCTCTCAAGTTATAGCACACTCATCAGTAAAAAAAAAACTGTTAATATACTTAGGAACTGTCAAAATCCAGGAGAGGAAAAACACAGAGAAATAAATCAATCTTGAAATCAATAGCTCTGTTAATAAATATGCAAATTAAAGCTCTTTCTACAAATGACTAGACTTATTTCCATGTGGAAAAAATATGGTTATTTCTACATTAGAATATTGAGGACATCCATAGCTTTATGTGCTGGTAACAAAAATATCCTGAATGATACAAGTAAACTCCAACAGAATTTGTAAGAATTAATACATCATAGACAAATGCAAGAGATACCATCAAGAATCCTAGAAACCGAAGAACAATGTAGATGGTAAAAGTAGTGGATTACTTATTTCATTCACACACACACACACCACTTTGGAAACTTTAGCAAATTTTGTCAGCCAATAAATTCTAGCTATGTTATAAATTTAGATCTTTTTTAAAAATTGAAAATCAGAAACTCCTAAGGGTCTGCAATCATTCTGCTACCTAAAAGGTGAAATAAAGTTGAAGTAGTTATTGATCAAATTATCATTTATGGTCTCTACTTCTATTTCTTACATATACCTGGAAACACGTAACTGCAGCACATAGGACACATACATATTTAATTAATCAAAAAAGTGAATGTTTTAAAATCTTTTCCAAGAGCAGTCATTGACCCACAAAAGCACAGTGATATAACACAATATACTTTATTAAAGAACACAAATGTCTATGTAAAAAAAAAAAAATTATAATATACCAACAGCACATATACTAAGTAGAAAGGCAGTATCTTAAAATGTTTAAAGAGAATATTAAACTAACCCATAAAGAAACACTATGAATTTTTTTTAATAAAATACAAATTGGATGCTTAAAGAAGTATCCTTTAAACATCTAATAAATATTGTACACATTAACACTATAGGGCATTCTAAAATTACAGTTCTAATGAGATAAAATGAATCCCATTTATAAGATGAAAGGAAACCTGATTGTTTAGATTATTACTAAATACAATCTCCTAGGTATCAGATTCATAAAGGATACAGATGTAAATAATAAAGCAGCTATATATATGTGGTCTTTTACACAATGATTTGACAAAATGCAGTGACCAAATAAACACAGTTCTATATGTATTTAAAATACTTACTTAGCATACGGTTAAGTATAGCACCCTAGACAAAGAAGAGGAAGAAAATGACTTATGTTCATGTCCTAAGATCCATACAACAAGCAGTCCTTGGTTTATCTGATTACTGAGAATGTGAATACAAGTAAAAAGAAACAACTGATTTATTTCCGCCTGTGCCAAGAAAAGGCTAAAAGCCAGTATTCCAAAGGATTTCTTTAACCCTCTTAATTTCCAATTGATAATTTCATTAGAATACACTAAATACCTATTTTTAAACTAACTGAAACAATTAAGTGCACCTCCTATGCATATAACTTATAGCCAGATGATAAGCTAAACTTCAGAAGAAGAGAAATCCTTAACATGAGACTTGAAAAGGGATGTACATTTTTTTGTGATCAGGTTGATACATAATCACAGCTATTTTTCATGTCAAGGAACATTTTATTTAGATCCATGTCTATATATGGTAAAATACTGATTGAAATATATATACTATTGCATCTGTTCACTCAAAAAGAAGACTAAATATTGAGAGAACTGATGGGTTGGGCTTCCTTACTTTTTCATGATTTCTTTGTAAAACTTCTATATGAGAAAGATCAAAAGAATTTATCTTTAATACTAACATTACTTAAATAAAATCTCACTAGCAGCTTAAAACACCCAAACAAATCTATTAACAGTAGTGATAGATTCTTTCATTGAATAGTAGCCAATTATTTCAATTACTCATTTTAACAGATGGAGAAAATGCTGGATTGTGGCCCATGAGTCAAATCACTTTTAAGATAATACATGCTTGAACAAAATTCTGCATTCTACCAATATCAGAATAACATTTCATATCAATAAAGACATTTTACTCTTTGTATTTTACAATTTTAGTGCAAACCACCTATATGACCATTTTCTAAACAAAATAATTAGAAAATGTACTTATATCATATTTTACAAATAGAAGACTAATGTGGACATCTTCAACATATTTTCATTAACACCACTATAGACCTCTATTTTTATCACAGGGAATAATGAATGAATGAGTGATAAGAAAGATAAATATACTCTTTACCCGTGAAAGTATATTAATTGATAAAAGTATCTGGATAATTACTGAAATCCAAATTCATATTTAATGATAACTTAAATAATGACATCAATTCAGTTAGCTACATCTGTAACAGCCAGGTTACAAGATTCAAAGAGAAACAAAAAAATAAAACATGAAACAAAAAGAGTTCATATAAAAATACACAATTAAGGTCAAGTACCTCCTCACAGCATGAAAGAATGATTAGACATTTCCATACCTGAAACACGTCTGCTTTGTTCTTTAATAAACTGATCTCCATCTGCTCATGCCCTTGAAAATTTTTCAGCAGTACAACCTGCTGTGCTCAAACCCCACATAACTTTGTATTTCCCTGTTCATAATTAACTAATTATGCTCTAATCAATAGTGTAGATCCTGATTTTTACAATGTAAATCAGATAAATGAGATAATAGCTGGGGGTCAATCTCATTTTATTTACAAAGCCCAGCATGAACATCCAATTTCATTATATCTTATGTACCTGAACAGCAGTGAATCTTATCAGCAGGCCTATAGAAAGTCTTAGAGTGAGCCCTGGGAGAAAGAGGCCTATGTTTTTATAAACAAAGTATTTGCAAACCATGTCCACCTCAGAAATATTTTTAATCACAATCCTTAATACTATGTAAATTTACAAAGTGCTGACTCAGACAGGTAGGAAAAAAATCTATCTTCATATGCATGCAACCCTAAAGCTGAGTCTCTTAAACAAGTTTCATTTGTCAAAAATAATTTTAGAAAATAAAAAAAAAATTTTTTTTTTAACATTACATTTCACTCTGCTGTAGAAAGTCCTTCTACAACTCCTTGAATAGATTTTGGTGAAATATTCATAAAATATTTCCATATTGTGAATCAAGTAAAACAGTGGTAAGTTTTGTCATCAAATAAGGAACATTGTTTAAAAAGAGTGATAGGATGTATAAACAAAGAAATAGGATAATGATAGTAAGTGATTATTATTTACTGGTCAGTAATCTATTTTTAATGCCGTAAATGTAAAATCAGATAAACGTCAAGAAATACATGAATAATGACGGTATATAAGTGATACATAAATATCATTTCTAAACTTAAGATGGATAAAGGTTAAGGCTAACCTTTTCATGTTCAAACATAACCTTAATTTCCAACCTTTTTTTAAACAAAGAATTAGTGAATTATGGACAAAGGCTATGTTCTTTGACTGATTTGTTATCTAAAATAGTGCTGTCCCCATAATAATTAAAATTAAAAAGTAAAAAGAAATTGTTTAAATGACTTTATAAAAATAAAGACACCGTATGTGTTATAGATGTAACTCCTACAAACTTATCTAGAAACAAATATTTTTGAAAATGTAAATGTAAGGGCTCTTTTAAGGACATTAACTCCATCTTCAATCAATGTCAACCACAATACAATGATTCTTTTAAAAACTATTATATACAAATGGTTCTCAAAGTGCTTGGTCCCTGACCAGCAGTATCACTCAGGGATTTGTTAAAAATGCAAATTTTCAAGCATCATCTCCAACCTATTGAATTAGAACCTGTAGGGAGACAAAAGGAGGGAGTAAGGCAGGCAGGAGGACAGTAAGGAGGTGGACAAACAATCTGTGTTTTAACAAATCCTTCCTATGATTCCGATGCACTACGAAGTCTGAGAACCACCCTATATACTACTATGTCATTCTTCTTGTATTTCTGAGTCCCTTAATTTCCTTCCTGATATTTTAGTGTATTTTTCCTTTCCCTACCTTGTGAGAAATAGCCATCAATTACCTGTCCTGGCGATTTTACACACCTGTGAAATATGCATCATTTAGTGCATATTTTCTTAAGGACACATTAATATCTCCTTTGAATAGCAATTGAACCAATTATGGAAAAGAGTTAACTTCATATTGTGGAAATATGAGAGCACTTAGGAGATTATTAGGAGAAAATGTTTTATTCTACTCCCTTTAAAAGTTCTCTTACTGTGAATACATGTTTGCAGGACCAATGATCTTATGGATTATGAGATTTGTATTTGCGATGTGTGACAAAGATTTTAGTGTTAGCACCAAATATGGAATAGCATATCTACCATTGAAGATTGTAAGACAGAGAATGATGATAATGTAGTATTATAATTAGAATCAGGGTATAAAGGATTTTGATTAATAGTGACACCAAAACCACAAGGCTTAATGATTTCTCAAAAAATCTAAAATAAAATGACCGCTAGTAATTTCTCACCATATATCAAGGAGGGCCAGGAACATTAGCATATTCTTTTAAGGAAATGGCAATCTGTCATTTTTCTTATAATCAGTTGCAGTTAAGCAATAGTAATAATTATCAACTTTCCCTTAAGCTTATGTAGAGATAATGAGTCCTTCCTTACTCCAGAAAAAAAAAAAATGCCTAATGGTTTTGCTATAGGCTATTATTTTTCCTCCAATGTTAAAAGATCTTTTGATAAGTTAATAATCTCAGTTTATACGTATTTTATATACATATTACTTTTATTAAACATCTTATCCAATAATATGATTCTTTACTGTAACTACAGATTACTAGCATACAGCAACTTTATACTTACACTTGCTTTTGATTATCTATAACATTGCCTACACTATTCCTAAAGTTTAAACTATTTTCACTTGCCACTATACCTGAAAAGATGTCCAAACCACAATTATGAATCAGGAAATTCCAAGAGACATGTTAACAATTACATGTATATGTACACTTCAATTTCAGCCAAGAGTCTCTTCTAAATCAGTTCAATGGAGTGATGAATATTCAACATATTTCTGTCGTTGATTTAAAACTGGATCATTAAAACTTGAAGATCAAATTTTAATTCTGTAAACCTCTGGAAAAATATAGATGTTGATGAAGATCTTTCAGCTGGAAGGTTGTATAGTCATTAAGCCTTGTATCTCCCTCTTTATTTCATAACCTCGTATTTAAGGTCATGAAAAATAAAATTATATTGAACAAAGAAAGTTCATATGAAATCAGTAAAGACTGAATAAATTTGAGTATTACTAAAAAAATATCTAGAGATCAACACAGATATATTTTACTAATGAGCTTAAAATCTGAAGTTGTAAAAGTTTCATGCTAATAATATTAGTGCTTTCACACTAGGACTAATGAGCCAAAACTAGAATGGCATATGCTTCACAAGTCTTTCACTTTTGTTGAATTTTAAATAGAAATAACCTTTAATATAAGAGTCTATAGTTGTTTCCCAATGTAACATTTCACATATGAATATATGTTTTAAGTTGGATGAAACAGAATAGCAGACTAGTGGAATGCATTGTCTTTCTTGTTTGTTACTGGTATTGTTCAACAACAACAGTGAGTAGCACATTGCATTTAAGTCCCACAGGCTTCCATAACTCTTCAGTAAGTCCAAACACTGTATATCATCATTTGCCAAAGAAGCAAGAGGGAAAGACATTACTTAATAGGACAATTGACAAGACATTATCTACTATTTTTCAACAATGCACATATCAAATGTTTCTGATTAGTGCAAGAAAGAAAAAAAAGAAGAAAAAAATAGAAAAAAATCCACACAGGCAAATTAACTGCCTTGTCAGTCCAAGCAACAAACCAATCAATTACATTCTATCCAAACCTGACAAGCAAAGGCAACTTTTTGCAGTGATAAGCTTATGGGAAGGACAAGATAGCTGTTCTCCTTTACTTTATGTACTCTATTGAGAGTGTTATCCACATTTTTAAAATCACACTTATAAAAGAGGTTTCCAGGATTGCCTCCGAGGATGAGCTGTGGCAGAGTTGGGTCTCATGAAGGGTATCTACACAGTAAAGTGATAAGAAAAGAACATTAACATTTAAAGATCATAGCAGCTCTGTACTATGTCTTATGAAACATACTAACAATACCACAGTAGATTCAAATAACATATGATTTGGTCCAAAGAGATAGATACCCTAAACCTAAATGCCATGATCTTGTACAGGTTCTTACTGGTTAAAATGGAATCATTTTATCCTTTGAAACATTGAGTTGCCTCCTCTTGTATTATTAGTATTGTTATTATTAGTTTTAGTTGTCAAAATAAATCTATTTTACTAAAACAGAAAAGGATATATAAAAATGTTGGAGGGTCTGTATTTACATAAGCAAACATGTATTTGATCAATAAATGTTTCAAAAAATTGCAGTTTGCTCTTTTTTCTTCAACTATGGCAATTTAGCAATTCTTGAGAAACTATGCTGAAGGCATACTGAATGCAAATGTGCTGAAAACAAGCACACCTAATCACCATGTTACAGGGCTAGTTCTGCTCAACAAGAGAGTCTCAGGGAGGACATTTTCAAATGATTCTTATCCCCTGTGCTTACACATTGCCTTCCTTTGTTAAGGACAGTATTAGACATGTTTGGTTACAATTGTGAAAAGTGTATCTCGAACTAGCTATTTTAGTGGACTGTGCAACAACAATGGCAGAGAATATATCTCACTGGAAGAACTGGTAGATTATGAATGCACTAATTTTAGCCAAATTTTCAAAACTCATTCACTTCCATTTATTTCTCAAAACTTTTTCTGGTGTTTCTTGTATTTATTTCACTAGCAACATGTATTCATTTGCTACCTTCATGCATTTTCAGAGGAGAAATGTTAGGTGCTTAGTGATTAGAAGAGCATTTTTTTTTTTTTTGGACTGTGGTAAACACAGAAATTTATTTCCTTCAGATATCTATACCTATGTAGATGAGGTGAAATTGTCAAAGTAGTCACACATCATAGAGAAACTTCATTTTAAAATTTACTAGAAAGATGTGTTTAATGCTTCTAAGTTCCATTGAGAAAAAGAAAGTGAAAAGTGGCACAAATCACAGACAAATACAGCACTACTGAGAAGAGCTACCACACCAAGCTGAATAATTTCCAAAGAAAGCAAAAACAAAACTGTACAAGAAAAAAAAGAATATAATGTGAAACATACTTTTCAGAGAAATGTACTTATCGACATAGGAGAAATAAACAGAAAGAGTTGAATTCCCTTGTCGAATAACAAGGACATAGGGAGAGCTGAATTCCCTTGTCGAATAGTCGTATGTGCTAACTTTTCTCAGTGCTTCAGTCTCTAAGAGCTTTAAGCACATTCTGAATGTGATATTTTGAGAAGTGCTTTGACTGCAACTTAAGAACTACCACATAAGCATAATGCAAGAGGAAGCAACCACACCATTTACCAGAGAAGTATAATTAAATCTTAATTACATGCACAAATGATGGGGACTAGCAGACAATCCAAAAGATATATGTGTATTTAACTTTGAAAGGAATTTGAACATAGAAACATTAGATATCATGGAAATCTGCTTTAAACCCCAATTAAATCTAAGTTGAACTCTATGAAAAAAACTAAAACGCTATTGCTAATATTCCTCTATCCTAAAATTTCACTTACTATTCCAACTCTCCCTTAAAGCTAGAATAAGTAGTGTGACTTGTTTTGGCTACGGTTTTCCTAGGACAAAAGACTATGTGGTCTTTTCTATCAGAGATCAAATTGTGGCTTAGTATCTATTCCATATGTATCTAGTAAGCTTACATATAAATTACTACAGAAAAAAGGAATTAAGTATTTTCAAAGGGCTTCCCTGATGCATGCACCAGTAGTCTGTATCTTGTATAGTTGGAATTGCCTGCCAAGAAGCATTTACTTTTTCCGACCCAACAAAGTCAAATATGCTAACACAGTGTAGTCTAGAGAGGCAGTATACCTAATGAATGGAGCGTAAGCTACATAGTCAAGACTACCTAGACTCAAACCCTAATTCCACCACTTTCTAGTTGTGTGATCTTGGACAAGTAATTCTTCTTAGTTCCCTCACCCATAAAATAAGGATAAAATCTGTATCTCTTTTCTGGGATTATAGGAGATAAAATATGGAAAGCACTAGCACATTGACTGGCCCATAAAAAGCACTCAGTAAATCTCAGCAACTAATATGAAGAGATTTTTCAAACAGTATAAGTATTTACTGGAAGGGAAAAATTTATATTTTAATACATAATTTATATAGTATCAATATGGAATTGGAATAATTTCTATTTCATGATGCTTAGTAACTCTGTACCTCAGTTACCTAATTTCCAAAATGGAGATGTGCATACCTCATAGGACTGTTGTAAAAACTGAATGAGATGATACATTTGGAGAGCAAAGAATAGAGTCTGGACATAGTAAACACCTAACATTAGCATTATTTAAATTCCCAGTCCATAAAGACTTTAAAATAACATTTTACTAGGGTTCAATTACAAACATTAAAAATACGATTCTTATACACTACCTAGATATAAATATCTATCAACTCCAAAATTTATATCCAATGTTATTTTCAAATTCATTTCACCTCTAATTTCATTAATATTATGGTTATTTCGTATGTCCAAAACTGCAAAACCAATGCAAAACAAAACCTTGTTATAGAAGGAATAGACAAAACAGGATGTTTGATTAAAAAAAGAAAGAAAAACCAGAAAATATAGTTGGTTCCTAATACTAGGACTTGGATTACGCTTACTTTGTATGACTCCAAGGACTGAAATTATTAAGGAGAGACATGTCAATCACTTGGGGAGAGAAAGTGCCCACGGTCAGACCTGCCTCAAGAGGAAATGGGTTACTTACACACTCCTATTCCTGAAAGAAGCCCTCGCCCTGTCTCTTAGTAGTGATACTGGGCAGATGATTCAAGTACCAGATGGATGGTGGGATTACAGGCTTTGAGATCCTTTTCAGGACTGTACAGTGTTTTGGAATCTCTTCAAGTTACAAAAGTTACAAAATTTGAGAAAAAGTAAGATTGATGCCTTTATTTTACAGATGAGACAATGACTTTAGAGATAGCTTAATTCAAGGTCATTCATCTAGCCAAAAGCAGAACTGTGGCTAGAGTTCCAGTCTTTCCAAACAATTCAATGTATAACAGATAATCCTTTCTGTACAACTTAAAATAGTGACACATTTCAATGGAAAATAAGTAAAAATTTTCAAAAACAAATTTTACTGAAAAATAGATGAGTGAATGAGAAATATTTCACTGCTATATATGCTTGAAATTACATGTACTACTCTAAAATGGCTTTCTCCAGAAATACCACACTTCACTATGTAATATATACCATGTTCAGGCTTTTGTTTTCTTTAAATACAAATTACTTGTTTATAATGTATTTAATTTAAAAAGAAAAATAAAATTTAAAAAATTCAAACACTGATAACATGTAACATACAAATATTTATGGAATCATACAAAGTTACTTAAAGGTTAAATATTTTAATTAATACAGATTTAAAAATCAAAGAATGTCATATTAAATACTGAATGTGTAAGGCAAATTAGCCATCCTACACATCTAACAAAATTCATTAAATCAAGTTAGTTATAAAAGAAAAAAATATACTGAGTAAACATTTTCTTTTTAATGTAATTTTATCAGAATATCACCTTAATAAGAAAAATTCAGCAGCAGCTGGGTTACCCTCATTATCCAAATACGAATATTGTGAAAATTAAACATCTCTTCCCAAATTTTTACAAGTAGAAAAACATTCTTAAAAAATAACTAGTTTCCTTCGCCAGACCCAGTTTATTTTATTTCCTCTTTAGGATCTAACCTTTTTATGATGTACAATACAGCATCATTTTATGTTCGAAGACATTAAATCACTGATCGTTGCTTTTTGTAAAGCCAGGTCTAAAGCAAAAAGGCAACATTCTTGGTGGTAGGGATGGCCAAGTAGCTTCTAAGAATGGTGATATAGAGCATTCAATTTTAAATTTTAGACTGTTGTGCCTGTAAGGTATCTCTGTTACCCTAAGTTTGTTCAGTAAATGTTCATGATAGCCTTGGAATATTGCATTTGGAGAATAACGTAAAGTACAGCAGGGTCAACTGGAGAATAAAGCAAGAGAACACATGGCCTACTCTGAATATGAGGGAGGGTACTGGTGGGCTTCCTACAATGACTGGAGTTGAGTAATTAAGCCATTTTATCGGGCAAGAGAAGACCCAAAACTTTGGAGGAACTGAATTAGAGCTACAGAATGCAGTTGTGCACTAGCAATAAAAATGAGTAGAGCTAAAGCAAACAGTGGAATCCATGGAGGGCTAATCAAAAATAAGAAACACAGAAAGAAGGCAAAAGAAAACACTAAAACAGCTAAGTAGGAAACAGTGAAACAGAATAACAGAGTGAAACAGATGTTGAGAAAGATCTCAAGGAAGCCACAAGAATGAAAAAGGGAGGGAACGGACTTCAAGAAAGGTTATGATGGACAACGGTTCCCAAATTATCCTGATATTTCTAGTTTTCAAATAATACACTACAGCTATATTTAAAAAAATTTTGGAACAAAGTCATTATAATTATATGAATAAAAGTAAATATACTAAGATGCTATAAGATTAAAGGAATTTAAACTCTTATTTTGGGATTTTTTTGTATGTATATTTTTATAATGAACAAAATTTAAAATACGTTTCCATGCACCTGCCTTTAAGTTTTTAAATAGATTTTTCTTTCTTTCTTTCTTTGAGAGAGAGGGAGAGCGAGAGAACACACAAGCAGGGAAGAGGATCAGAGGCAGAGGGAGAAGCAGACCCCTGCTGAGTAGGGAGCCTGATGCCAGGCTCAATCCCAGGACCCTGGGATCATGACCTGAGCCAAAGGCAGAGGCTTAATTGACTGAGCTGCCCAGGCACCCCTGCCTTTATTATTTTTTTAATTAACAGACTTTATTTTTCAAAGTTTTAGGAAAATTGAGTAGATATAAAGAGATTCACATATACTCCCTCCTAAACACACACACACCCCTCCCTTTAAATTTAAATGTTAAAGTCTTCATTTTTATACAACGGGCACTTTTGATAGCTCCAGGGTAAGAAAAAATGAAAAAGAATGACAGATAGAAACAGAGGAAGAAACAAACATGCTGAGATTTGGGAATGTGCACATTTCATTGATTCTTATTCAGTGTAATGATATTGGACAAGTCTCTGAGTTAGAGACAAGGTAAACAATGAATTTTGAGTATTTAAAGGGAAGGGAGATTTTCAGAGGAAACTCAACTAGCCTTCACTGCCTCTGGCATTCAGTGTGTGTTTTAAGATTCTTACAGTAATTGTGAAGAAGTAACATAATATTTGAAGAGCGTCAGTGATACATTAAGGATGTATACTGTAAACCCTAAGGCAAATATTAATTCTTAAAACAGTCTAATTAATAAGACAATGGAGATATGACAGAATCATAAAAAAATACTCAATGCAAAAGTAGGCAGAAAAAGAGAATAAAAAATAACAAAGAACAGATGAAATAAATAGAAAACAATACCAAGATGGTAGATTTAAATTCAACCATGTCAATAATGACATTAATTCTAAATGATGTTACCTCGTTAAAAGACAGATTGTCAAATTTGATAAAACAGCAAGTTCCAACTATATGCTGTTTACTAGAAATACAATCCATTTTAAATGTAGTCTGTATATCTGAGTGTGCATGTATGTATGGAGATAAATATATCATAATTAATTATAAATATAAAGCTATTCTAAGCATAAAGATATAGATAGTTAAAAGTAAAAAAAGGGTAAAAGATATACCATGCAAACAGCAATCAAAAGCTTCCTGGAGTACCTACAGTAACATCAGACAAAGTAAGTTTCAGAAGAAGAATGTTACCAGAGATTAAAAGGGACATTACTTTGATAAAGGGGTCAATTCACTAAGAAATAATGTATAAGGCAAATACTAATAAAACTGAAAGGTGATATATACAAATCTACATTTTAGTCAGCAACTTTAATACTCTTCTCTTAGTAATAGTACAAGTAGATAGAAAATAAATATGTATAAAAACACCTGAACAATGTATTAACCTATTTTTATAGGACATTCCATTCAACGAGTGATGAATATATTCTTTTCAATTGCACACAGAAGAAGACAGACATATTCTGGGCCATAAAATAAACCTCAATGAATTTGAAAGAATTGAAATCATACAAAATATGCTTATTTTTTTAAAGATTTATTTATTTGAAAGAGACACAGCGAGAGAGGGAACACAAGCAGGGGGAGTGGGAGAGGGAGAAGCAGGCTTCCCGCGGAGCAGGGTGCCTGATGCGGGGCTTGATCCCAGGACCCTGGGATCATGACCTGAGCCGAAGGCAGACGCTTAACGACTGAGCCACCCAGGTGCCCCCAAAATATGCTTTTTATAATACTATTTTGGCCAAGAGAACTGTGTTTCCTCCCTAAAGGCTCTAAAATTTCAATGATCAGGTTCAACTAGGAGGGAATGGGACTCCTGGTCTTATGAGGTCCCTACATAAACATAGCTCCAGTATAAAGACTAAGAAAACCAACTCATTTGGGTTGGATCAGTAAATATGTGAGCATATGCAGAAAAAGGCAGGAGGTGTTTAAACTCTGAGGTACCATGTCTATGTTGTTCACCTCTGTTTTGTTTGTTTTCTTTTGTTTTTGATGAGGGAGAGACAGAGGCAGGGGAAGAAGGGGACAGAGGGAGAGGGAGAGAGAGAATCCCAAGCAGGCTCCACCCAGCACGGAGCCTGAGGCAGGGCTCGATCTCACAAGCCTGAGATCATGACCTGAGCTGAAATCAAGAGTCAGATGCTCAATGGACTGAGCCACTCGGGCGCCCCTGTTCACCTCTGAATTTCTGGAACTAAGTCCAGCATCTGGTACAAAGGGGAAACAGAATAATTATTTGCTGAATGAATGCTTTTCTAAAATCTTCCCCAAACAGTCAGAACTTAGTACAGTGAAAGGGCGAATCTACGGGCCAGAGAGAGAACTGGCATAGGTGCTATTAGGAAGCTAGTACCCGTAAAGCTTTATAAAACCACAGATGCCCAAATTCGACTCCACAGATTTAGAATCTACTGATTCAGAATCTCCAAGAGTGGGGTTTTTCTTTTTGTTTGGTTGTTTTTGGTAATTCTTTCCAAAGGTGATTTGCATCCCTAAGAAGCTTATAAGCACAATCTTTAGCTTCAGCTAAAAGGATTTCTGGAATAAAACAGTGGTTCTCAAAGTATTTCCAAACCATCAGAATCAGCATTAATTGAGATCTTGTTATAAATACAAATTTTGGGGCACCACCCTAGGACATCCAAAACAAAATTCTGTGGCTTCATAATCCTGTCAGATTAAGAACTTCCACTTAAAGTAGAGCAAATACAGCTGGTATGAAGGAAACACAAAGAGGCACGGAAAGGAAGTAAATTAATAATAATAATAAAGAGGGTAGGTGACAAATTACAAATATTTCACAACTTTACTTAAGACGGACCAGCTGACATTCAACTGTTCGAAGATAAGTTTTACTTACACGGAGAATTTTGGTCGCTAAAACAAATCTTTTAAAAACCCCACAGAGGGGCGCCTGGGTGGCTCAGTTGGTTAAGCGACTGCCTTCAGCTCAGGTCATGATCCCGGAGTCCCGGGATCGAGTCCCGCATCGGGCTCCCTGCTGAGCAGGGAGTCTGCTTCTCCCTCTGATCCTCCCCCCTCTCATGTGCTCTCTCTCTCATTCTCGCTCTCTCAAATGAATCAATTAAAAACCCCCCAGAGTACCACACCACCTCATCTTGAGGATTTCCTACTTGGCAGTTAAATTTCTCTGGACTCGGCCTGTGACCCAACTAAACCAAGGACACCTATAACCAATTCTTTCAGTCCCTCCATTCTTACAGAACATGATTTCCTGCTAGCCCTTCAGTATCCGTTCAGAGACACAGTCATTTACTTAAAAGTAAAGGCAGTAAAGTTAGGATTGGATACTTGAGTTGTATAGAACAAATATGTTAACAGTTACCAAATCTATTTCCAGAGTTTGATTCCTCTCTATTATTTATAATCTCATAACTTTAAATACATTCTGAAAATTTCTAATCAACACTCCTTAAAAGGAACCTCACAATCCCCTATGATACCATTCATTTGTTGTATTTGTATCCAAGAATTAAATATGGCCACTCATCTTTCTGTTACTATTTTTTCTTTCCAATTAGTTATCTTAAAGTCAGTCAGTTCGGTTAGTCAGTTATCCTTTTAGGAATATTTCCATGATCCTCTAAATTCTTTTTTTTTAAGATTTTATTTATTTGAGAGAGAGAATAAGAGAGAGAGAGAGAGAGAGCAAATGAGAGGGGGGAGGGTCAGAGGGAGAAGCAGACTCCCTGCCGAGCAGGGAGCCTGATGTGGGACTCGATCCCAGGACTCCAGGATCATGACCTGAGCCGGAGGCAGTCACTTAACCAACTGAGCCACCCAGGCGCCCCGATCCTCTAAATTCTTATGTCTCTTATACATCCTCCAAAATAACAATTTGATGGATGAATAAATGAATGGATTTTAATATCCTTAATAAATAGGAGACAGATTAGAAAATAAATCTGAGACTAAACACAGGAATCTTATTTTAAAAAATAAAGAAAAAATAGATTTCATTATTTATTTATAAATGAAAGCTTCAAAAGAACAGTCAAAGAAATGAAACTCAACTTTTCTTTTAAAAGATCTACATTTACAGGCCATGTCACAACAAGGTCCTTGATATAACTAGGTAATTTTTCAATTCCTTAACAAATTACATAAATAAGTACCTAATAAGAGAAATTTGGGTCTGGAAGATTTCAGTCACTTAAAAGGAAAGTTACTGACTGATGTAATTTCACTTGGATGTGACTGAATCCCATTGATTTAGTCTTTCCGAGGCCTATCTTCCTAGTGCAGCTGTCTGTGTCTGATTTACTGAGCAATTACAGGGGATGTCTAACAGCTTCTTTCAAAGCAGAACTCCTCCACTTGCTATTATTTGGAAAGAACATACTTAAAGAGTTACTTTTATGTAGTTCAATCTATCAATTCTCAAGTGCTCAAATGGTTGCCCATTTATGAACTAAATCACACTCAGGATCCTTGGTTTCATGTGTTATCTTTATACTAAAAAATCCATACACACACAGAATGCATGAACTAAAATTTTACACTAAGTCAACATTATGTGGTCACATTTTTAATAGTATGTTCACAAGGTAATACTCAACCATTCTGACTTGTTCTTTTAGCCATAATACTTTCCTCAAACTTAGGCCTAAGTATTTTAGAATACATACATACATACATCAAGTACCTCATTTAAAAAAAAAAAGTTTCCAGAGTTCTGAATTTTACCTTTTATTTTTTTTTAAATGTTTTACTTATTTATTCATGAGAGTCAGAGAGAGAGAGAGAGGCAGAGGCAGAGGGAGAAGCAGGCTCCCCGCCTAGAAGGGAGCCTGATACGGGACTTGATCCCAGGACCCTGTGGAAGGCAGATGCTTAACCATCTGAGCCACCCAGGTGCCCTTGAATTTTACCTTTTAAAGAAACCATGGAGTATTCAGATAAGGTTCAAAGAACACCATGAAGAATTAAACAACTGATATAGTACCTATGAAAGGGAAGCTGAAGAAACTGGGTAATTCACTTATTTTTTTTTTTCTAAATTTCTTCCTCTCTCTTTCACCAAAGAACTAAAGTAAGGGTACAACAAAACAAAACAAAAAAAAAACAACTTTGGTTAAAAAGCAGTGTAATCTTTTCTAGTACAGAATTAAATATAATAATAACCAATGAGGGAAAATGAAAGAGGTATTGTTTCGGAGAGAGAGAATAAATTCTGGAATTGATAGGTTAATTTTCAGAAAAGAGTACATTCAAGGGAATCAAGATCGCAAGAACTTTTTTTTTTAAAAATATGCAGGGTTTTAAAGAAAAAATCAAATTTAACAGCAAATAAATCTTTTGAAAATTTTGGTAAGTCATTTCACTTACTTGTGTTTTAGTTTCTAATTCTAGTTCTACTAATAAAGTTAGTGTAAATCAAAATTCAAGTTGATAAAAATAACAATTAAGATGAAGACAATTTAATGTGAAATGTAATTCTTTAGACTAGTGCAGGTTAAGTAATGAAGTACAAAGGGAGCAATGTTATATACATATATACACTTATATATATATATATATATATATATATGTCATAAGTTATTTTTCTTATTTACCAACACAAAAAAAGAGGCTTAGTGAGACTGAAAAACATGCCTGCAGATAACATGACTAATAGCAATAAATCACACATTGTTAACAAAAATTTTTTTGCAAGAATTTAAGAGAGCCAAATATCAGAACAAGAAGGTCTAGGAAATTTATTAAGTGAACAGTTTTATATAGGGGATATACTACTACTACTAAAATGGGTGCAGAATTTAAAAAAATGTGACTGTGATTATTAAAACTCAAAAAATGTATCAAGAATTGGTTAACCAATTATACTGAAGTGATCAGATTAACTGAATAAAATGTTACAGAACGTAGCTGTCGTCATAGAAGGGAAATGTGGAAACCCAATGACACACAGTGACATGACACTGCAAAAGGTTTATTATTTCAAGTATTTAAACAATGAAGAGACTTCTACAGTTAATACAGAAGGAGCAGTATTCTCCAAAATGATGAAAAGTCAAAACACTAGAATAAAAGTGTTAAAAAGTACACACAATTCATTTAAAACAAGAAATTGTTGACAGGGCATGCAAAAGATAAAACTGCACTATAACAGTCTCTAAGAGAGTAAAATTTTTTTAAGAACTTAATAACATAGAACCTATAGAAACAGTATGATAATGAACACTGAAAGTCAAGAGGTCTGGGTTCTAAGTGTAACCCACACTAACCAAGTGTCTTTTATAAACCATCCATTCAAAAAAATTACTGAAAGATTACAGCATGCGAAGTTTTATCCTAGCTCTTGAGATATAAAGATAAATAAAACTCATTAAGTTCAGTCTGATGAAGGAGTCATTGAACAAAAGCATAAGACTCCAAGAAAGATTCAGTACAGGGTGACAAGTATTACCACAGAAGCCTGCATAAGCTGTTAATGTAGCAAGAGACAATCTTTGTTTGAGAAGTAGGAGAGGGTTAAGTAAAAGATAAATAAAAAAGATCAACAAAAGATTAAAGCAAGTGTTAAAAGGTAAGCTGGAATTTATCAGTCAGAGAATATGTGGAATAAAATTGGAGGCAGAAGAAACTACAGAGGAATTTTTAAAAAGAGTTATGTCAGAAAAGCCACATTGTATTGGTATGACTGGAGTAAAGGGCACTTGTGGATAAGTGACAGGGGTCGAGACAGTTTCCTGGAGATCCTCTGAAAGGACTTAAGCAAATCAATAACATAAGCATGTGATACAGAAAGAGAGCTGTGGATGCATTAACTGGAGGAAAAGGAAGCTATTAAGAGGGAGAAATTTTAGAAAGTTACCTGCAAAAGTTCACGCATGACAAGAGAAAGGCCAAAACTGAAGCAGTTGCAAAAGTTTTGATGTGAAGATGCAAAACGAAGGCATAGATATAGAAGGTAGAGATTGCTATCGAGATGTGTGTGACTGGCTATACCAGTCAGAGACTAAGTATACAGAGTCTGGCTAGACTTAAATATAGAAAACACCAGATGATCCAAGAATCCCACTACTGGATATTTACCCAAAGAAAATGAAAAAAACTAATTCAAAAAGATATATGGATCCATGTCTATTGCAGCATTGTTTACAACAGCCAAGATACGGAAGCAATCCAAGTGTCCACTAATGGATGAATGGATGTGGTGTGTATATATATACATATATATACATATATACACACACAATGGAGTATTACTCAGACATAAAAAAAGGATGAGATCTTGCCATTTGCAACAACATGGATAAACCTAGAGGGTATTCTGCTAAGTGAAATAAGCCAGAGAAAGAAAATTACCATACAATTTCACTATTTATATGTAGAATCTAAAAAATAAATAAACAAAAAGCAGAAACTACCTCTTAAATATGGAGAACAAATTGATGGTTGCCAAAAAGGATGGGTGGTAGGAGGACAGGCAAAATGGCTGAAGGGGAGTGGGAGATTCCAGTTATGGAATAAATCAGTCACGGGGGATAAAGGTACAACATAGGGAATATAATCAATGATACTACAACAGCACTGTATGGTGACAGATGGTAGCTACATCTGTGGTGAGCATAGTATAATGTATCGACTTGTCCAATCACTATGATATACGCCTGAAACTAATGTAATATTGTGTGTCAACTATAATTCAATTTAAAAAAAAAACAATTCTGCATTAATGGGAAAACTAATGATATATCAAAGATGAAATCACAAGGGACTCTGTAGAATGAAAAAAGGATATGGGACACAATGTAAAGGAACACTAACATGAGCAGGGAAGGCAGAGGGAGAGAAGTCTATAAAAGGACTATCCAGAGCGATAGAATACCTAGGGGAATGCCATGTCTTGAAAGCTGAGGAAAGTAATCAATGGAGAACAAGTGGAAGATAGAGGAGTAGGAAATAATCTGCATCAAGGAGAATGGGATCCAGGGCACTGGTTGAAATATTACATTCAAAAGGAAAAAGGACCACCTTTTCTGGGTATACTGTTACTAAAAGAGGAGAGATAAGGGTGATGGAAGAGATGCCTATAGATATCAATACATTTATAGGTAAGTTACAGGTTACATATCAGAAAGTTTGTGCCTTTCTGTCTGATGGTTTCTGTTTTCTATGTGAAGAGGAGATGAGGTCATTGGTTAAATATGAAGAAAGAAGAGAAGAGGTGTTAAGATGAGGTGCATAAGGAGACTGGAAATAGGTGTTGTCAGCATTAATGTTCAAGTTGACTTGGAAAACATGAAAGGACTGCCAGACAACACTGGGGGCCTAATTTATAATGATTAGGTATGTCAAGAAATATATACTTACATACGAATCAATAAATTGTTTATACCTCAGTATATTTAGCATTTTCTTTACTAACTGAAACTATGTGTATAAAAACTTACACACATAGTATAAAAACATATTTAGTCTACCCTTAGTAGTGGGAGAGGAAATTTGATGTTTATTTCATTTGAATAAAATTTTCCCTAGGAAGTGGTAATTTCTGAGCAAAGGTTTATGTTAGGTTTTTAAGCCTATTTTAAGCCTAGGTTTTGTGCCATGGTCAACTGATCATGGCCATGTTTTTTATACTTAGCCTTTTTGTATGTGTGTCAAATAGGGCTCTGTTTAAACATTAAATTCATGTAATTAACTTGAAATTTTGTAAAAAATTTTTACTATTTTACTCATAATCCTACCATACTAAATAAATACCATGCTCATTTTTTATTCCCTTCCAATCTCTAGCTATCTATATGTAACAATTTAGTGGCATATGCTTACATTCTAAAATAGGTTTCTTCATTCCTATGTAATTACATTGTAATCTATAAAAGATACATGATATTTTTATTATCCTGATTTGCAATTTATCATCCACCTCCTATATACCATGTTTAAGCTGTTTTTATTTGGGGATTTGTGTGTTTTGGGGGTGAGATTTTTTCCTACTATAAAAATGTTCTTTTATATAGCTTTTTTTCTTTGAGTATTTGTGATAAATTCTGAGAAGGAAGATTATTACAATGAAAGGTAAGAATATTTATATAATTAACACAGCCAAAGCAGTAAAAGAATTGATTTTTCCCCTTAAAATGAAATAGTGGAATAATGTATGAAATACAATTAATTTATAAAAGATATTATTTAAATGCCAAAAATCAAAAATATTGTGTTACCTGCATCAGTTGTTAGTGTTTGGCAGTTGACAATTTGTAAATTATACATGTTAGGAAATATGCCATTGTGTGTATACATGCGCACGTATGTGTGTGGCCAATAAAAAATTTCCTTCTAAAGTTGAGAATGACAATCTTATAAAGTTAAATTTTATACTGAAGGAAGTAAGCGGTATTCTACCATAAGTTAAAACTTATAAAATTATGTCCTACAAATAATTCTGGGTGATTTATAATCTTTGTTAGTTTAAAGATATATGTTTTATTTTTTCTTTTCTTTTTGCCTCCACTCAGCTTCTGGAAATCATCATTTTCCTAAATTATTCATAGTTGATTTTCATCTTACATATTTAAAATGCTTACCTGATACCAGAAAAGAGTGCTAGAGTTAGAGTCTTATACATACACACGTTAACTAATGAAGCTACAAACATAAAGGGTACTGGGAGTTATACAGATAGCTGCTAGATATAATTCATGCAAGCAAGAGCCGCTGAAAGAATAACTGCACAGGACTCCTTAGAAGCTAATCACTACAGTGAAGTAAAAGAATATGGTATTATATCAAAGTACGTGTATCAACAAAACAAAACAAACCTGAAAAAAAAAACAAAACACATGCTTTCTACTGCCATGTTATTACTCCAGAAAGCGAAATTAGAAGTTCTCAATCTGTTAACAAATTTCTTTAGATATTTTGTTCTGAGGTTTATAACATATGGATATATAACACATATGATAAATACAACATAAATAATAAGCAAAAAAAGTGTAAAACGGAGACCCAGTTACACATTACAAAACAAATTATATAGCTTTATTTCCTCTATTCTGACCAAACTAGATTAAGATATAGTCAGACCTAACTTACCTGACTCTGTATTACCCAAGCAGTTAAAAATCAGCAAAAACTAATGGTAACACATATTTTCAGATTAAAGATACTTCAGATTTTAATGAAATAAGTACTTTAGAAACACAACAGGAATATTAAGGGTAATAAAATTCATCTAAGAATTTTAAAATATACTTAGAACAATACAGCCATGAAAAAAAATTAACTGAATTACTATACAAATTATATTAAAACAAATGATGACAGAAACTACCATCCCAATCTAAACAAGGCTTCAGTGTTTTGTTTTTGTTTTTAAAGATTCTATTCATTTATTTGACAGAGAGATGGCGAGAGAGGGAACACAAGCGGGGGGGGGGGGGGCGGGTGGTGGGAGAGGAAGAAGCAGGCTCCCTGTTGAGCAGAGAGCCTGCCGGGAGGCTTGATCCCAGGACCCTGGGATCATGACCAGAGCTTAAGGCAGACGTCTAAAGACTGAGCCACCCAGGCGCCCCGGCTTCAGTGTTTTGTATATAAAAATAACTAAGCCAAGTTCCCAATACTATCTGATGACTGTCACTTTTAAAATTTTAAATAAGAGCCACCTTAATTAAAATCTATAGATTCTTATTCTCTTCAGATGTGTAAAGGGCATACTATGTGATCAGCACTGAGCTTGGGATTGGGACTATTAAAACTAATTTGCTTTAATTTTTTAGGTATAGTATTTACACACTAAGAATCATGGATTGACCAAGACATATAGACTAAATATAAGCAAGTGAGAAACCCTCATTCCAGAGAAAAAGGGGAGGTCCTATTAGGTAAGAGGATACAACATAAAGTAAAAGGAAGATTGCATGAAAGTAACAGTAAAATTTTAATAAGGAGAAATAGCCTGCAATGGTTTGAACAGATGTCACCTGGAGCTGTAAATAACAAGAAATGAAGATAAAAATTAAACTAAGGTCAGGTTTGGAGGACTTTATAAGCCATGGTATAAACTTGATTTACCTTGCAAGAAACAGGAAGTTGCTGGACAGATTCAAGTACATGAACAAATTCATTCAGACAACTGGATAAAGACTACAGACATTCAAACTAATGAAGGTGTTTATTACTGCAACAGATTAGGAGAGAGCAGATGAAGGCATATAATCACTATATGTTTTCATTCATTTAATCCTCATAGCAATTCTATGAGAGAGAAATAGTTGTTATTCACAGTTTACAAATGAAGAAACTAAAGCACAGAAATTATAAAACCAAATCAAAGTCACAACTCATAGTGTTGGGGGAAGATTTGAACCCAAATTACTTGGTTCCAAAATTCAAGCATTTTAAGCACTATATTGCTACCAAGAACTAGAAAAAAAACACTGCATATAAAAACCAAAAATTTTAAGAAGGTTGGTCACTAATGTTATATGCTGAAATGAGACCAAATGCAACGAGTACTTAAAAAATAAAAAGGCCATTGAACTTAGCATTTGAAGTTCACCAGTGACTTCTTCAACATAAATAATTTTTGCCTTAGGAATCAATTACCAAACATATATTCAACTTAAGATACCAAACACTATACAAAAGGTTAGAACATTAATGAGTAGCTTCAACATGCTTTAAAATTTAATTTTCATGAATAAAATTCAGTAAATGAAATTTATTAGATCAAATTTATTTTAATTTAGAATAGAGTCTGAAAGCTAACAAATTATGTTTTTAAATCAAAAGAACATTTTTATATTAGGCTAACACCAAAATGTGAAGTAAAAATTATTCTTAAGTAGCACAGTATTTCAGCAGATCTTTAAAATGAAGCAAAACTTCACATGGGATCTACAAGGCAAAGACAAATAATAAGTGGTGCCTGCCTAAGTAATGTATGATATATTAGCTGGCCATTTCATAATGTCAGATTAGTTTTTTTCAGACATAAATATTACAACATAAAGAATTAAAATTCTGATTTGGCAAAAAGTACCATTAGCAAACAAAGCACATACATACAAAAAAAAAAAAAACCTGAAAGAAAGTATTTGCAACTTATACAAAGACATGTGATAAACTCATTTTAAAAAAGGAAAATACCTAATAGATAAAGAGTCACAGGAAATGGAAAGACAACACATGGATGAGAAAACCCAGATGGCTAATGGCTAATCAACATGTGATCAATTCTCAGTCTCATAGGTAGTCACAATATACAATTAAATGCCAATTTCTATCCACTGGATTGTTAAAAATCTATGTGATGATATTCTCACACATTCGTGTCTACTGAGTAATGAAATAATTGTATCTATTAAAATGTAAAGCACACACACACTACATGTATATATATGTATGTATAATAAACATATTCTTTGGTCAAGCAAACTCACTTCAAACAGAAATCAAACAGAAAAAAATTCTACCTATAGAGAAATATAACAATAAATCATGGCACATCCACTTATAATTTGTAGCTATTTAAAAACTGGTTTAGTTCTATTTTTATTGAAAAAAGTCCTTTATGTGTTCTCAAGTTAAAAAAAAAAGGTGTCAGAGTAAAGCCTACTATAATTGTAAAAGGGAGAGAGAGGTTGTGGGGTGGAGGAGCCAATGGGCCCTGAATATTATTTGTACTTAGAAGAAAGAAGTATGGATGATTATACATGAAATTTAGTATGTTCCATCAAAGGAGTGGGGTTTAGAGTTAAGTAAGGAGAAAATAACATTCCTCTACAGATTTGTTATTTACATGGTTACAAACAACATACATTGCTTTGGTACTTAAAAAATCAATCCAATAAGTTAATAAATGTGTTCTAATCCAGTATGCCATTAATTACTCTTAAAATAAAAAGCTATCTGTATATTCCAAAGCATTTGTTTTACTACTGGTTTTATTTTTCCCAAAATATATATATGTTATATATATACGTGTGTATGTGTTTTCAGTTTCTTCGTGAACATTTTGTAGTTTAAGTTTTATAATTGTTATTTTAATTAAATTTTTAGCAAAAATTAAATTTTAGCAAATAATTTGAAAATAGTGTCATATAAAATGTCCCTGTATATCTTACTTAACGTAAAGTCAGAATCCAAAAAAAACAACCACACATTGTGCTGTTTCAGGTCAAATAATTCTCCAGGTCAAATAATTCTCGTAGATCTCTGCTTGAATCTACCTGCTGCCATAAAAGAACTTCCCATCTTCTGGCTATGGTCACAGAGCCTCTCTTCTCTATGGAATGCCTTGCTCCTTTCCTCCCTACTTGCTTAAACCTACCCAATCTTTTATAGCCCCATTGCTTTTACTGGATACCACTCATTTTTGACAATCATCTCACTGGGTAATCCTATACTAAGAGTTCCCATTATGTAAAATTTTTGAGAAAACAGATTCTTCCTCTATAACAAATTTCTGTGGCTTTTTGATCATGATAGTTGTAAGGGGGTGAAGAGGAGAGGCAGGGAGAGAGAGAGAGGCAGAGAAGGAGGAAAGGGGGAAAGGGAGGAAAAGAAAGGTACCTGTTCAGTAGGACATACTTTAAGTATATCACTAACAAAGGCCTTCAGTCACTTTTCATTAAAAGCATGGGGATATACATACATACTGCACATTGTCCTGATTAGTTCTTTTGATCTAGATTAACGGCTGTTAGCAAAAAATTAAATAAGATAAAATTAAGATAAAGAATTGTTGAACTCAATGTAAACTCTACTATTCTGAGACATTTGGAAGAAAAAACAGCAGAGTTAATGTTTGTTAGGAAAGTAAATCTAGGGCGCCTGGGTGGCTCAGTTGGTTGAACGACTGCCTCCGGCTCAGGTCATGATCCTGGAGTCCCAGGATCGAGTCCTGAGTCGGGCTCCCTGCTCATAGGGGAGTCTGCTTCTCCCCCTCCCACTCCCACTCCCCCTCTTGTGCTCTATCTCTCTCTCACTCTCTCTCAAATAAATAAAATCTTTAAAAAAAAAAAAGGAAACTGAATCTAATCTACATGTACAGAGCTCAAAGACAGCAATGAAGTCTCCTACCGAGTTACTCAGTTGGATAAAAGGGAACAACAGACAGCATTCGGACTGAGAAAGTTCACATTAAATTTACATTCTTTTAATTGATAGTGCACCTTTTATGAATATTCCTATAATCCTGGGAGTAGGGAGAATTAAAGTAATGTTTAAACACTATTTGATGCATTTTAAAAAAAACGAGATACTAAGAAATGTGCATGTACCAAATAAATTCTCAAGTTTTTTATTTTTGTTTTTTAAATAACTGTGTGACTGGGCCCATATCCAAGCACTCCATATCAACACTAAAACTGAAAATCCAATGCCACAAAAGTCTTACAAACTGTATTTTGGTAAGTTACTTTCTCTTTCTTGTGCTTGCTTCGGCAGCACATATACTAAAATTGGAAGTTACTTTCTCTTTCTTGGCATGTTTTCATAGATGCAAATAAGCTTTGTACTAATTTTATGTGGGACAACTTTATAACTTAAGTCCCACTAAAAATGTATCCTCTCAAAGTTAAAAAACATTGATCTTTTATTTTTTATTATTTTTTCTTTTACAGCTAGAGTGTGAGCTGGGGTGAGGGGCAGAAGGGGAGGGAGAGAGAATCTCAAGCCGACTCCACATTAGTGAAGAGCCAAGGTGGAGCTGGACTAGACCCACCCTGAGTTCATGACCCCAGCTGAAACCAAGAGTCAGATGCTTAACCAACTGAACCACCCAGGCTCCCAGGCAGGCACTGATGTTTTAGACCCACTGAATCTATTCATACTTTGTTTCCTTGTATAAGCAGCTTGAGTAATATACATGCACAGTGATAATAAAAAGGATACTTTCTGGGTTACATGTATAAATGAGACATATGCATTTACTCAACAAAGATCTCCTGATTTATTGACAGGCCATTTAAGATCAAGTGTTACTAAGATGAAAAAAGAATAGGAAGTACACAATGGAGAAAGGGATTAACTTTAAAGAATAAACAAGCCATCCTTTTGCAGATATAAAAGAACTAAATGATTTATATATCACAGTTTATATACAATGTAAAGGGGGAAAAGCCATGCTCCTAAAGTATTTTTTTTTTAATTTATTTTGAAAAGAGACTTCTATAATAGAATTCAGTGCTTGGTCACCCTTCCCCTACATTTCTATCCCAACTTTGGTTTCTTCTTTAATGAAAAAAAGGAGTCAGCAAAACAAAATGCCACCATTAAATCATTTTGCAACATTTTGTGTCAAAAATGTAATGGGAAATGCACACATCAAGGGAAAGGTTACTGTTCTTCCAGAACATCTTTTCACTTGGTTCATGGCTCATCCTTCTACATAACTGTGCAGGCAATACTGATGGTTTTCTCTCTCAGTTTAATGTGGCATTTGAAGGATTATGGCATTTTCAGGAAAGCACACTGCAGTGATTTTAGTGGTTATCTGGCTGAAAGTGATACAGAGATTTAGAATAACTGTGCTGTTTATGTGCAATGGTTAAAGTCAGCTACCGAGTCATCTCACAATGTCAACTTAATTCATGATTGTGTATTTTCTTAATTATACCTGAGGCAGCCTAGAGAGGGAGACCAGAATTAGAGGAAACTCCTAAATGGGAGTTTGCTGTATAAAGGTATACATATTTAGCTTTAAATCCTATTAAGTGCGCTATAGTGGGAAGAGTTAATTCAGAAATTGATAATCTTAAAGCATTCCAGTTGAGGGTAAGTATAACTGCTCCTTGAAACTGTTTCACAAAAAGGACTAAAATGAATTAAGAACTTAAAAAAATCTTATTAAAATGAAAAGAAACTATATCATACATGTAAAACAACTAGGAGATATAAAGGAAGAGTAAATATGAAACCTGCTGTAGGTACTTAATGTCATTTTTATGTACAAATATATTTCAGCCTATTTAAAAGCTCAACCTATCTTTTGTTTTAAAGAATTAAGAAGAAAACAAAAAATGTTTCAGATTAAAAGAAAACATTTTCTACCATAAACCATTTCTCACAAACCTACATCTCAATTAGTAAAAAATTTAAGGTGGCTACCTGATAGTTAACTCACAGATTTTGGTAGGCTACAATCTATAAAATGTATAACCCAATTTAAAATTAGGAAAATATGGGCTAATAATACAATTAAAAATAGTACTGTTGGTCAAAGTTTTATGCTGTAAATTTTTCAGAATTCCATACATCTAAATATTTCTGAGTGTCTTCTTCATTGCTATACTATTATAAAATCAGAGAATGAAAATTAAAGGGGATTTTCAAATCGATTTAATATGCTGCTCGTTTTATGAATAACTAGTTCCCAAAGAAGTTATCTTCATTACTCATGGTGACATAACCTCTTGCTGGCAAAGTCTTACCTAAAATTCCAACTTGTCAATTTTAGCTCTGTGCATTCCCAACCATTTTTCCTGGCTGGTTACTTAAGTTTTCAAGCCTATTAAATTAAATATTAAATGCACTACCACAGCAAAAAAAAAAAAAAAAAAGATTTCTTCCTTTAATAAACAGGAAAATTATCATCCTCATTTTCCTTATTAACAGTCTTTCCATATATGTAAACAATATTAATTGGAATACTACTTTTTTTTAAAGATTTTATTTATTTGACACACACAGAGAGAGAGAGCACAAGCAGGGGGAGTGGCAGAGGGAGAAGAAGCAGGGTCTCCGATGAGCAAGGAGCCTGATACGGGGCTCAATCCCAGGACCCCGGGATCATGATCTGAGCTGAAGGCAGCCGCTTAACCGAATGAGCCACCCAGGTGCCCCGCCATTTGGCCTGCAACAAACACATTTATCAAAGGCACATTTTACCCAACCAGGGAGCTGAAATGTAAACTATACTGAGACTATATAGGCAGCACAGACTCTACAGCCAAACTGCCTGAATCTGAATATCAGCTCCACTAGTTTCAAAGCTATGCAACTTTTGGGAACTTACTCAGGTTCTCTACGGCTTAGTTTCCTCAATTCAATGGAGATAATAATACTTCTTAGCTCATAGGATAAGGATTAAGTGATTACATATATATGGTACCTGGTACATATTATTTCAGTGTTTTATTACAGTTGTTGTTATTGTTTGCATATAGAGAGCATTTACAATTTCCTAACAACTGAGCCAACCCCTATACTTGCATTTATCTCATTTAATCCTCCAACAACCTAAGGGGTAGGTACTAGTGATTATTGCTATTTTACAGATAAGGAAAGTAAGCCACAGGAAAGGTAAGGGCAGAGTTAATAACAACAGAAACAGGTGTCAAAACCAGCTGAATGGCTACAAATCCTCAAACTAATCATTTGTTACATAATACTGTCCCCCAAAATGTAGAAAAATACTGAAATTTAATAAAATTTAGGCTCTTCACATAAATCTAGCAGGCTTTTTTAAAATACCCAATGTTAAAAAAAAATCAAGTTGAAGAATAACTAAAATGGAATAAATCCTTCACATTTCAAGACTCATTTTAGTATATCTTTAATTAGAAGTTCCTTTGTTAAAAAAATATTCAATCATACTTGTTAAAGATGGTAAGGTATAGTTCATTTAGGACCAATAGATATTGGGACCACTGCAGTGGGATTTTACAATGGAAGAGAAAGATGCAGCTCAACTCTAAGTACAGCATGGGCAAGTGGGAATTTATGGCCCAGGAAAAGAGTGGGAGTCAGTGGATGAAAAATCACTAAGAGGCAACATCAAAGATAAGGCGAGATTCTAGCTAAACCAACCAAACAGGATTGCTGCTGAAGCTAGCCCAGGTGATGAGATATCCCCTTGGGGAAGGTGGAGGATGAGGAACCTGATCAGATATCTAGGATGATCAGATATCAAGAGTGGGGGAAGTTTGATTGAACTGACTTAGCAGGATAAACAATCTAACCTTACACCTAAAGGAGCTAGAAAAAGAACAAAAAAAGCCCAAACCAGTAGAAGGAAGGAAATAATAAAGATTAGAGCAGAAATAAATGAAATAGAGACAAAAAAAAAAAAGTTTTAACAGATCAATGAAACCAGAAGCTGGTTCTTTGAAAAGATAACAAAATTGTAAATCTTTAGCCAGACTCATTAAAAAAAAAAAAAAAGACCAAGAGGGAAGACTCAAATAAATAAAATCAGAAATGAAAGAAAAGTAACAACCAACACCACAGAAATACAGGGGATTATAAGGGAATATTATAAAATATATGCCTACAAATTCAATAACCTAAAAAAAATGGAAAAATTCCAAAACTGAATCAGGAAGAAATAGAAAATTTGAACAGACTGATTACTAGCAATGAAATTGAATAGGTAATAAAAAAAAACTCCCAGCAAGCAAAAGTCCAGGACCAGATGGCTTCACAGGTGAATTCTAGCAAACATTTAAAGAGGTAATATCTATTCTTCTCAAACTATTCCAAAAAAATAGAAGAGGAAGGAAAGCTTCCAAATGCATTCTATGAGGCCAGCAATACCCTGATACCAAAACCAGATAAAGACAAAAACAAAAAAAGAAAACTACAGGTCAATATCTCTGATAAACATAGATATAAAAATCCTCAACAAAATATTACCAAATTGAATCTAACAGTACATTAAAAAAAAATCAATCACCAGGAAAAAGTGGGATTTATCTCAGGGATAAAAGGGTGGTTCAATTTTCACAAATCAATGTGATACATCACATTAACAAGAGAAATGATAAAAACCACATGATTATCTCAACAGATGCAAAAAAGGCATTTCACAAAGTACAACATCCATTCTTGATAAAAGCTCTCAACAAAGTAGGTTTAGAGGGAACATACCTCAGCATAATAAAGGCCATAATATGAAAAACCCACAGCTAACATCATAATCAATGATGAAAAAGTGAGCTTTTCCTCTAAGTGCAGGAATAAGAATGTCCACTCTTGCCACTTCTTCAACATAGTACTGCAAGTCCTAGCCACAGCAATCAAACAAGTAAAAGAAAAGGCATCCAAATTGGTAAAGAAAACGTAAAACTTCCACTATTTGCAGATGATCCTATATATAGAAAACCCTAAAGACTCTACCAAAAAATTACTAGAACTCATATATGATTTCAGTGAAGTCACAGGGTACAAAATTAATATATCAGTTGCATTTCTTTACAATAATAATTATCAGTTGCATTTCTTTACACTAATAATGAAGTAACAGAAAGAGAAATTAAGAAAACAATCCCACTTATGATTGACCAAAAATAATACAGAGGAATAAACTTAACCAAGGAGGTATACTCTGAAAACTATAAAACACTGATGAAAGAAATTGAAGACAACACAAATGAAAAGATATCCCATGTCCATGGATTAGAAGAACAAATATTGTTAAAAATGTCCATAAGCAATCTACAGATTTAATGCAATCACTATCAAAATACCAACATTTTTCACAACTAGAACAAATAATCCTAAAATTTGTATGGAACCACGAAAAACCCCAAAGAGCCAAAGCAATCCTGAGAAGGAAAAACAAAGCTTGAGTATCACAATTCCAGAGTACAAGTTATATTACAAAAGTGTAGTAATCAAAACAGTATGGTACTGGCACAAAAGCGGATACATAGATCAATGGAACAAAATAAGAGAATCTAGATATAAACCCAAGGATAAATGGTCAATTAAACTGCAAAAAGAGGTAAGGATATACAATGGAGAAAAGATAGTCTTTTCAACAAATGGTGCTGGGAAAATGGGACAACTACATGCAAGAAATCCAAAAACAAAAAAACAAAAAACAAAACAAAAACAATGGACCGTTTCCTTACACTTTGCACAAAAATAAACTCAAAGTGGATTAAAGACCCAAATGTGACACCTGAAACCATGAAACTCCTAGAAGAAAACATAGGCAGTAATTTCCTTTACATCAGCCTTAGCAACATTTTTCTAGATATGTCTCCTCAGGCAAGAGAAACAAAAGCAAAATTAAACCATTAAGACTATACCAAAATAAAAAGCTTTTATACAGTGAGGGAAACCATCAACAAAAGCGTAAAACAAACTACGGTATAGGAGAAGATACTTGCAAATAACGTATCTGTTAAGGGGTTAATATCTAAAATATATAAAGAACTTACACAACTTAACACCAAAGAACCAAACAATCTCATTAAAAAATGGGAAGATGACCATTTTTCCAAAGAAGACATACTAACGGCCAACAGACACATGAAAAGATGCTCAACATCACACATCATCAGGGAAATGCAAATCAAAACAATGAAATATCACTTCACACCAGTCAAAACAGCTAAAATAAAAAGGAGAAGAAATATTAAGTGCTGGCAAGCACTTCTGGAGAAATAGGAACCCTCATGCACTGTTGGTGGGAATGCAAATTGGTGCAGACACTGCTGAAAACAGTATAGAGGTTCCACAAAAATTAAAAACCAAATTACCTTATGATCCAGTAATTCCACTGCTGGATACTTACCCAGATAAAACAAAACCACTAATTTGATAAGATATATGCACCCCTATGTTTACTGCAGCATTATTAACAATAGACAAGATATGGAAGCAAGCCAAGTAAATAAGTATTTATCGACAGATGAATGGGTAAAGATGTGGGGGGGTGTGTGTGTTGTGTGTGTGTATGAATATGAATATTACTCAGCCATAAAAAGGAATGAGAGCTTGCCATTTTCAACAATATGGGTGGACCTACCATCCATGGACCTACCATGGGTATTGTGCTAAGTGAAATAAGTCAGAGAAAGACAAATACCATATGATTTCACTCATACTTGGAATTTAAAAAACAAAACAAAACAAAACAAATGATAAGACAGAGAAAGAAAAGAGAAAACAAAAAATACAGAGAACAAAATGGTAGTTGCCAGAGGGGGAGTGGGTGGGGGGAGGGATAAGTGGAGTAGATATAAAGGATTAACAGTACACTCACCATGATGAGCACTGAGTAATTTATAAAATTGTTAAATCATTAAATTGCACACCTGAAACTAATATAAAAACCATTATATGTTAATTATACTTCAGTAAAAAAATAAATTAAAAAAAAAAAGTGGGGCACCTAGATGGCTCAGTCAGTTGGGTGTCTGACTCTTGGTTTTGGCTCACATCATGATCTTGGGGTCATGAGATTGAGTCCCAGCACTGTCTCCATGCTCAGTGGGGGGTGTACAAGGGATTCTCTCCCTCTCCCTCCCCCCTGTTCACACTCTCTCTTTCAAACAAATAAGTAAATCTTTAAAAAAAAAAAAAGGCAGCAGGAACTGAGCAACATGGCATTAAAACAGTAATAGCATAAAGATATCTTGGAGGCCAGAAATGCAGGGTAATACCTGGAACCGAGCAAAAAGTGACATTAACTGAGAGGTAAAAACTGAAAGAAACATTACAAATAAGAATGCACAAAAATAAAAACTGTGAAAAATAAATTTAAAAAAAACCACTTGACTTAGCAGGATTCTTGCTAAAACTGTATTTTACAAAAAAGTACACAGATGAGCTTAGTAGGAAGTTCAGGAGCCTGACTAAAGTTTGGATCAGAAGAAGAATCTTTGTTGCCTTTAGTACATTAAAAAAAATTTTTTTTAATAAAAAATCAGTCACCAGAAACAGGTATAATAGTAATATGAAGATGAAAAAAATAGGTCAGGAAAGGAACAGGCTATGAAGAAGCAGTGACAAGAGAACATTTACAGAGGCTGGCTGAGGGCAGAAGCTAGGTTTGACAGTAAACAGGTATAGCACTTTTTGAGGCGGTAAAACTGGCAAACCACTTTACAAATTTATTAAAAATCATTATGCTCGGGGCACCTGGGTGGCTCAGTTGGCTGAGCATCTGCCTTCAGCTCAGGTCATGATCCCAGACTGCCGGGATCGAGCCCCGCATCAGGTTCCCCGCGCTGCAGGAAGCCTGCTTCTCCCTCTCCCACTCCCCCTTGCTTGTGTTCCCTCTCTCGTTGTCTCTGTCAAACAAATAAAATCTTTTAAAAAAATCATTATGCTCTACACTTATAATGGCTGAATCTTACAGTATGAACACTGGATCTCAATATATTTATTTTTTTTAAAGATTTTTATTTATTTATTTGACAGAGAGAGACACACAGTGAGAGAGGGAACACAAGCAGGGGCAGAGGGACAGGGAGAAGCAGGCTTCCTGGGGAGCGGGGAGCCTGATGCAGGGTTCGATCCCAGGACCCTGGGATTTTGGCAGATGCTTAATGACTGAGCTACCCAGGCGCCCCTATCATCCATCTATCTATCTATCTATCTATCTATCTATCTATCTATCTAAGATTTTATTTATTTGATAGAGCGAGAGAGCACAAGCAGGGGCAACAGTAGAGGCAGAGGGAGAAGCAGGCTTCCCGTGGAGCAGGGAGCCCGATGCCAGGCTTGATCCCAGGACCCTGGGATCATGACCTGAGCCGAAGGCAGACGCTTAACCATCTGAGCCACCCAGGTGCCCCAATATATTTATTTTTTAAAAAGAAGTATCGGGGAGCCTGGGTGGTTCAGTCAGTTGACCATCCAATTCTTGATTTTGGCTCATGTTATGATCTCAGGTCATGGGATCGAGCCCTCCACCAGGGTCCATACTAGGCAGGGAGTCACTTGAGGTTCTCTCTCTCCATCTCCTTCTGCCCCTTCCCCACCCCGTGCTCTCTCTAAAATAAATCTTAAAAAAAAAAAAGTATTTGCTATTTAACAACAGAAGGTGTCGTGAATGAACTTATTTTCCACTCCTCTTTAGCTAAATGAGAGACATAGCAACAAGATGACGGCTTCCACTCTAAGAGATTTTTTTTTTTTGAGACTTAAGCAAGAAAAATAATCACATTCTACATAATTACAGAGTAGCCTAGAAAGAGATGCTACTGACAATATGTTTCCAGGAGAGCTTGTGAGGGAATGTAAACTTGGGAACTTGGACTATCATATAATCTGTGAATATCAGAGCTACTATGTTAGACTTCAGAGATGATATTGCCTAAGTTCTTCTCCTAAAATAAGGAAACAGAAATCCACAGAGATGAACTAATTTGCCTAAAATGACAGAACTGGCAAGTGACAAGTATGAAGTAGCTGAGATCTCTCATTGAAGTAATCAATCAAGAAACTATTATTTACCTACTTTTTGTTTGTTTACAACATGTATATACTATTTTTAAGTATGTTTTTAATAATTAAAAGTATTTATAAACTTTAAAAATAAAACAATCAAGAACTATTTAAAGACCTGTTCCTGCCCTCAAGGAAATTATAAACTATTTCAATTGTATAAAGCTACAAAGGTGTACAACCTAGTAATGTATCAGCAAGTAATTTAATAAGTATTTATTCTGAATTGCCTGTGGCATACTGTATTAGACTATAAGAACCATCACAAATAAATGGAAGGCCGAGATCCTACCCTTATCTAATAGAAAAAGTAAAAACAATTCAGACAATTTTCAAACAAGAGCATGACAGCATTATGTAGGATTTTATGAGTCCCAAGGGCAATCAAAGCAAGAAAAAGATCACTCTGGAATCATATGAGTTGGGAAGGATACATAGAAGTAAATACTGACTTTGTCTTAGAAAGAAGAGAATATGATCCATCATATTACAAGTAGAAAAGTAAGCAAATAGTTGCAGTGCATATTCAAAAGATAAGCACAATTAAAGAAGCAACTGACAACTGAGATGAAATTTAAAAAATTCCCTGGAAAAATCCATCTTATCAAAACTGATGCAAAACAAAAAAAAATTTCAATAGCTCTATACTTATTTTAAAAACTGAATTATCAAAACCTGTCCGAGAAAGAGAACTGTGGTCCAGATGGTTTCATTGGGGAATTTAACAAAAATTTAGTGGGGGCGCCTGGGTGGCTCAGTTGGTTGGGTGACTGCCTTCGGCTCCGGTCATGGTCCTGGAGTCCCGGGATCGAGTCCCACATCGGGCTTCCTGCTCAGCAGGGAGTCTGCTTCTCCCTCTGACCCTCTTCCCTCTCATGCTTTCTATCTCTCATTCTCTCTCTCTCTCTCTCTCTCTCAAATAAATAAAATCTTTAAAGAAAAACAAAAAAACAAAAATTTAGTGAAAAAATATCAATCATAAACAAAGACAGATGAGAGAAGAACACTTTCTAGTGCCTTTTAGAAAGTCAGTATACCCTGAAAACAAAACCTGATCGAGACTTTACGAGAAATTAAATTAACAAGAACAATACTTTCATGAATAGAGACACAAAACCTTTATCAAAATATTAACAAATGAAATCCAAAAACATATGTAAGAGGCAATACCTCATGTCCTAGAGGGGTTTATCCCAGCATTGCAAGGTTGGTGTAATTTTTGAAGCCTCCTTAATGTGGAGGAAGGAGGAGTTAGACTGAAACACTGAAGGAGGAGCTCATGCACCTCTGCCAAAATCTCCTCATTGAGGGGTCTTATAGACACTCTTCTCTACTGATTCAGTTCTTTTCTACTTCCTAGCCCTTGCACCCATCCTCTCCCCCAGTGCGTGGGTCTGGAAAACAGCAAAAGCTTTTTGTTCAGGACTCCCTTGAAAATAATGCCCCACTCCCCTCCATGTCTGCACTGATTCATTTGAACTTTTACCCAGTACTATTCAATGGAGAAAAAATGGAATATTTGGGGAGCCAGCAACCTTTCCTGTTTGGCCTCTTGCTTATGCTACTGCAATAAATAAATAACTTTAACTGTCCTAACTGACCACCTCAACACCTGGCAGCTCTCCATTGTTGCATAAACAGTTTTAAAAAATTGTATTTAAAAATCTTATACAATAGCATCAAAAAACACTAAATACATAGGAATACATTTAATAAAAGACATGCAAGACTTTTATACTGAAAACTACAAAAACACTGATGAGAAAAAATAAAGGATATCTGAAAATCTGAATAAATGTAGAGATATATCAAGTTCAAGGATCAGAGCACAATCCTGTTAAACACCCAAAAAACAAATAATCCAATTAAAAATGAGAAGACCTGAACAGACATTTCTCTAAAGAAGACATACAGATGGCCAAGACACACGAAGATGTTCAACATCACTTATCATAAGGGAAATGCAAATCAAAACTACATTATCACCTCACATCTGTCAGAATGGCTAAAATCAAAAACAAAAGACAAGCATTGGTAAGGACGTCGAGAGAAAAGAACCCTCATGAACTGCTCAGGGGAATGTAAACTATTGTAGCCACTGTGGATCAGTATGGAGTTTCCTCAAAAACGTAAAAATAGAACTACCCTATGATCCAGTAATTGTATTACTGGGTATTTATCCAAAAAATACAAAAAATATTTATCAAAAAAATATTCAAAGGGATACATGCATCTTGATGTTTACTGCAGTATTATTTATAATAGTCAAATTATGGAAAAAGCCCGTGTCAATAAATGAAGATGAGATATATAACATATTGATAACAATTATAATTATATGATCTAACATTATAAAATAATTATATATTACACATATAATGGAATATTCAGCCATAAAATAGAATGAAATCTTGCCATTTGCAACACCATGGATGGAGCTAGAAAGTATAATGCTAAGCAAGATAAGCCAGCCAGAGAAAGACAAATACCGTATGATTACCCCCATATGTGGAATTTAAGAAACACATGAATAAAGAAAGAAACAGAGAGAGACAAACCAAGAAACACACTCTTAACTATGGAAAACAAATGGATGATTACGAGAGGGGAGGTGGGTGGGGATGGGTGAAACAGGTGATAGAGATTAAAGATTGTATTTATCATGAGCACTGAGTAATGTAAATTGTTGAGTCACTATATTGTACACCTGAAACTAATATAATACTGTATATTAACTATACTGGAATTAAAAGTAATAATTAAAAAAATAATTTAAAAGACAAGGGATGCCTGGGTGGTTCAGTTGGTCAAGTGTCTGACTTTGGCTCAGGTCATGATCTCAGGGTCCTGGGATCCAGCCCCAATATCAAGCTCTGCACTCAGCGGGGAGTTAGCTTCTCCCTCTCCCCCTGCCCCTCCTCCAGCTTGTGTGCTCTCACTCTCTCTAATAAATAAAATCTTAAAAAAAAGAGAATACTGTTAAGATTTTAATGCTCCTCCAAATTCATCCACGTTTTCAACAAAAAGCTAATCATAATCCCAGTAAGCTGTTACGGTCCTTAAAAAAATTGTAGTTAAATATACACAAAATTATCCCTTTAACCATTTTTAAGTGCACAGTTCTAAGGCATTGAGTAGATTCATATATTTTTTTGAGAGGTGGGGGGAAAAGGAGGGGCAGAGGGAGAGGGAGAGAATCCTAAGCAGGCTCCATGCCCAGAGCAGAGCCCCATGCTCATCTCACAACCCTGAGATCATGACATGAGCCAAACTCTAGTTGGACACTTGACTAAGCCACCCGGGCGCCATGGTATTAAGTACATTTATACTGCTGTGCAACCATCATCATCCATCTCCACTTTTCATTTTCCCCAACTGAAACTGTACCCTTTAAACAGCATAAGATCTTCAAGGTTCATCCACATTATATCATGGGTCAGAATTTCCTTACTTTTTAACGCTGAATAATATTCCATTGTATGTATATTCCCAATTTTGTTTATCCATTCATCCATAAATGGATACTTGGGTTGCTTCTACCTTTTGGCTATTGCCTCTAATGCTGCTATGAATATGGATGTACAGTATCTTTGCCTTCAATTCTTTTGGATATATACCTAGAACTGGAACTGCTAGATCATATGGCAATTCTGTTTTTAATATTTTGAGGAATTGCTATACTGTTTTCCTTATAGTGCATCTCATCAACAGTACACAAGGGATCCAATCTCATCACATCACCAGCACTTGCTAATCTGTTAGTTTTTAAATAGCCATTCTAATGGTTTGAAGTGGTATCTTGTGGTTATCATTTAAATTTCTCTAATGATGAGTGATGTTGATGATCTTTTCATGTGTTTGTTGGTTGCTGTATATCTTTGTTGGAGAAATGTCTATTCCAGTCCTTTGCTAGTTTTTAATGTTTTTTGTTTTGTTGATGAGTTGCAGTTCTTTATGCATTCTCAATTATTAATTCCTTATCAGATATATGATTTGCAAATCTTTTCTCCCATTTTGGGGGGCTGCCTTTTCACTGTTGATTTTGTCCTTAGATACACAAAAGTTTAATTTTGAATAAAATCCAACTTATCTATTTTTGTGGTTGTTGTTGCTGCCTGTGCCTTTTATGGTATTATATCCAGGTTTCTTCTTTCTTTCCTTCTTTTTAATGAAAATGGACAAGTGTTTCTGACGTGTATTAAATGCAAAGGAACTACAAGCACAAAAAAACATACTGTAAGGCTTCAGTAATCAAGGCAATTGGTACTGGCATAGGAATAAATACAGAGCTTTAATGAAATAGAATACAGTTTTAAAAGGACCCACATTTATTTTTTTTAAAGATTTTATTTATTTGAGAGAGAACGAGCAGTGGGGAGGGGCAGAGGGAGAGGGAGAGAGAAGCAGACTCCCTGCTGAGCAGGAAGCCTGATGTGGGGCTCGATCCCAGGACAGAGAGATCATGACCTGAGCTGATGGCAGACACTTATTGAATGAGCCACCCAAGCGCCCAAAAAGGGCCCACATTTAAAAAGCCAATTTTTTTTAAAGATTTTATTTATTTATTTGAGAGAGAGAATGAGAGAGAGAGAGCATGAGAGGGGGTTGGGTCAGAGGGAGAAGCAGACTCCCTGCTGAGCAGGGAGCCCGATGCGGGACTTGATCCCGGGACTCCAGTATCATGACCTGAGCCAAAGGCAGTCGCTTAACCAACTGAGCCACCCAGGCGCCCAAAAGCCAACTGATTTTAAAAAGGGACACCAAAGCAACTTAATGTAGAAAGGTAAGCATCTCAATAGATGGTGTTGGAAAACTGGAAACCCACGTGAGTTAATAAATAAATCTTCCTTAACTCTACCTGAAATCACAAACAAAAAGTAATTTCAAATGGATCACATATCTCAATATGAAAGTTAAAGTTATAAAGCTTCTAGAAGAAACTGAAGGTGATAATCTTTGTAACCTGGACCTAGGCAAAGGATTCTTAGATAGGAAACAAAATCAATAATCATAAAAGAAAAAGGTGCTTAATTGGACTTCAGCAAATTAGTAGCTTCTGCTCTTTAAATGATACCATTAAAGACATGAATAGGCAAGCCATGAATAAGGAGAATGTTTAAAAACATTTATTTATAAAAGGACTTACATCCAAAATATATTAAAAACTCCTACAACTCAATACTAAACATATAACCCAATCTTTAAAAAAAAATGGGCAAAAGAATTAGTTCTCAAAGACATGCAAATAGCCAGAGTGCATGAAAATGTGCTCAACATCCCTGTATATGATATATATATATATAAACATATATATATAACAGAATAATGTAAATTAAAACCACAGTGGGATAGCCATTAAAACAGCTGATATAAAATAAAAACTAAACATATCATTTATATGAAATTCTACAAGAGGCAAAACTAACAGGGTTGAAAAGAATAGCAAAATGAGTGCCTTTCAGAAGAAAGACTTGATTGTGGAAGGAAACAGCTTCTTGGAATTCATGAAAATGTCCCAGATCTTATTAGAAATGGGGGTTACATGAGTACATACTTTTCTGGAAAACCATCAATTTATTCACTTAACATTTATGCATTTCATTGTATGTAAGTTATTACCACCCTCCACACACACATAAACACACACTAGTGAACTTAGCAGATTTAATTTTTGTAGTTGTTTGGGTTGGAAATTCTGAAACTACTTCCTGTATATTCTAAACTCAAGCAAACAGAAAACTATTGGACATGATACTTTTAAATAAATTTTAATAAATGGAAACAATATTTCCATGCAACTGCTTAAGCTTGTTTCATCATTATTACGTTAGAATTTACAATTTTAGGGACAATGAATTGTTGTTTGTCTATGTAGTTGACACAGTCTAGATTTTAAAACACTGAAACAAAACATGTATGATTAAGTTTCTATTTAGGGATAGCCATTTTTTTACTTTAAATTTTCTGTTGTCTGCATCCAAATAACTAACATTGTATTTCATCAAAACCATCTACTTTTAAAAATATATCAGCAAGGATAATGTATTTTAAAACTTTTTTTCCTACTTATCTTTAATAACAAGGGAAAGAAAAACATCTTTGTAAATCATAATGATTTCTTTATACATTCTAGATTTATTCATAAGTTAAATATTGTCATTCTTAGTTTTATGCCTAGTGTTAAGCTTATCCAATTAAGTGGCTTTTTAAAAGTTAATTCAATTAAACCAAGTTTTCAAGGAAAATAAATTAAACTTTCAAAACTAAAGGACCTCATAAAGTAATCTTTTTTAAAGACATCAAAATGTTAAAAATCAACTGTGTGTTAAAACAAAATGGAAGTTTATTCTCAAAACAGGGACATAATTATGTTAAAACACTCCAGAATACAGCAGAAATAGGTGTTTTTAATTTTACTGCATTTTAGTTTTGCTTAAGTATTAGATGATGTTATTATTCACTAATCATACCAGAATTTCCATGAAAAGCAACTGTTTCTAATTGTTACTAAAATTATATATAAAAACTTAAAAGGACAGTTAAAAATCTAAGAAGATAAAATTTCAAAGAGGTCATAATTATGTTCCTTTGTTTACATTTTCAAATAATTCCTAAGGCTTCATCAGTTTGGATTTAGAATTCCAGACGTTTCTTCCCTTTTGATAAGCAGCATATTTCTTCAGGCTATGAGTTACAGGAAGTCCATGTCTTCTGAGAAATCTTGATAGGTTGCTCTACTTTGTTTTTTATATTAAATTTAACATAAAAACTAGTAAGATTTAATATCTTGGCAATGATTCCTTAATGCAACTTCCTACAAAGTGTGTAAGCCACTAACCACCATGATTGGCGGGGGGGCGGGGGGTGAGGGTTCAGTAACTTGGAGCGAGAACATAAAGCTATACGAGGTTACATGAAACAGAGACTATGGCCTTCAAGATGGTTATACTTTCAAGAGAGAAAAGCCAAGTTAAACATGTACCAGAAAGAGTAGCAGCCAAACTTGAAGAAAGGTATATCACAAAGCTATAAGCATGACATGAGAGGATACATTTTACCACACATATCTGAAAGAAATAATTAAAATTCAAGCTTTGAAAGTAGTCCTTTAGAATAAAGTAATTTTATAGTACTAACTAACCACTGACTCAGGAATACAAGACAAAACAAAATAAAACAAAAACCTAACACCTATCCTTGAAATTGCTGGTAGAGGCAAAGAATAAAAACCGAAGTTTGTCCAGAAATGTCTTTGTACGGGGAATGTCTGTTTTTTCATACATTGAAAGTTATTAGAAGACATAAGTAATTTTAAAACTTGTAGTTGTTTCTAGGTTTTAATTTATAATTATCCAAATAATACAAACACCATCACTTACAATCATGATATTCCTACATGAGTATACAAATTTTATCAAGAATGATTATGTGATAAATTGCACAAGAAACAGTAAACAAGTTCATAATCAAAATAACTCATTCTATTTGTTTTAAGAAATCTACCAATTGCAAGTTTAACTGCTTTAAAAAAAATAACACTAGGTTTCATTTTTTTTAAATATTTTTTTAGAGATTTATTTATTTTAGAGAGAGTGCATGTGAGGGGGGTGGGGGGCAAGGAGCAGAAGGAGAGGGAGAGAGAAACTCAAGCAGACTCTGTGAGAGCCAGACATGACACAGGGCTCAATCCCACAAACCATGAGATCAGGACCTAAGCCGAAACCAAGAGTCAGATGATCAACCATTGGGGCACCCCTCATTTTTTAAAGAAATTTAAAACAATCCATTTTTAGTGATCTGATGTTCTATGAGTATAGTAACAAGTTATAACTAATCTTAGCTTTACTCTCTAGTCTAATAAAATCTCTGCAAGAAAACCGTTCAACTATGACACAGGTAACCTAATAAGCCTCCACACATGTTAGAACAAAATGGGTAATTAAAAAAAAAAAAAACCTGAGTAATCAAAGAGACTAATATCTGAAATAAAAATCTGATAAATATGAATTTTTGCTGGTGTTCCTAACAGCTTATGATACAATCAAATTTAGTTAAGAGGGAAGCACTTGGAAGCCAGATGTTGTTAAAATGTGAAATAAATAAAAGTGCCAATAATATTGTTAAGAAAACAAACAGACATCCTAATCTTATAACCAAAGTGATTCAGTATCTATATAATTTGCCATATACTCAAATAAGGAGAATACAGTAAGCATTTAATAGTGTGGACTTAGCTATAAAAGTAAAATAGCTTCATAGATCATTTCCTACACTCAATGCTTCTGAGTAATGGCCACAATACAAAATAAAATTAAAGATACTATTTAAGGAGACCGATGGATTCTAGGGGTTTTTTAGTTTTAGGAAACCTTTTTTCTCTCTCCTATCTCCCATTAAGTAATAAAATGTGTCACACTGAGTCACAGTTAAGCTAAAATTTGAGGTCTAAAAGTTTGGTCTTATTCCTAATCTGATAGCTTGATAAAGACTTAGAAGAAAGGCACAGCCACATCTAAAAATTTATCTTTTACAAATCAAATATGATCAAGGACAGGGATCACTTCATTTGTTTGTTAAATTGATGTATCAACTAACTAATCTCAAGATCTGTAGTTCCTATTTCTTTACCTTTTACACAGAAAAAATTCATCCCCTATTTTTTAGTGACATAAAAGCAATTTTCCTTTATTAAGCCTTCTAAACATCTTCATCAAATACTTATATTTAATGACCAATTTGTTCTAGGAATAAATTATAACAGTAAAAGTTTTTTTTTATTAATTCAGGAAAGAATGATCAGTCATTATTTATACGAAGTAGTCATTCATTTACCAAGCATTCACTGAGTATTAATTGTTCCAAGAACCGTGGAAACAAAAACCAGTAATATATCACTACATGGCCATAACTACCTCAAACAAAGAACATCCATCACAAAGAGATAAGTACCTAAAAAGACTTCAAAATAGAGTTTCAATTTGGCCTTTAGCATTAAGAAATACACATTTTTAATTGGAAATTTCCCACATAATTTTTAATTAAATTTTAAAAGCAGATACAAAATGGAAGGACTATTTTTTAAAAAATTTGTAAGGTACTGTAAACCATCTTTCTATTTAGGACCTTGATCATTGTCAGATTTCCCATGCCTAGTGGAAATAGTTGAATCTAATCATTTTAGAGAACATGTTTCAACAAATTCAACAAAAACAGGGCATGCACATTCTCTGAAAGGCAAAAATAAGCATGTATTATTACTAAAACATATTTACCAATTGGAACCCTTATTTTGGAGCCCACATGTATGTATCCTTTGTATGACTAAATAATACCACTACCCTACTATTTTATATGGAAAAATATTTATCACTCAGTAGTTACTCATTTAAGTCCCTAATGGAACAGAGTATAATTTTGGTCATGTACAATAAAGAGAAAAACTGAGACAGAAATGCTAAATTACTTGCCAAAGACCTGAGAAAAACTTAGAGGCAAACCAAAAATAACAGCTGGAACCTAATATCACAGTTAACGGATTAAATGAAGTCAATTTCCCAATGATATTAAAAAATTACACATGTAAATTCACATATACACATATACAAATAACTGAAAAGGCCAGGAAAATAATTAAGAAGGAATTTTTTTTTTACACAGCCTGAATTACATAGAGAAGTGTGGTTTCAAAATCAAAGCTACTAAACAGCAGGTTCTAGTGAGTCAGTCACATACATTAGTTCAAAGGAACTTGAGAAAATAAATATAGTATATTCAGTAAAATATTAAATTACCACCCAAGAAGTTTATAAGAGAACCTAATAGACATACATAGTAAGCATAATGTATCTCTGACTAAGCACTGAAATATATCTTTAGGAAAAATAAAGTCTACTTTAAAATGTCTTAAAATTAAAGTTAAAAAATAACAAGTGTACATAATACTTAAAATGCAACTTAATTATGAAAGTGTAGACTTTGGGGGGGGATGATTTGCAAATAATGGTGCCAATTACAAAATAAAAGAGATGTTAGGGGAAATGGCCAATATTAACTTATAAGATTGCCTTTTTAAACACATGAAATTCTACATAAAAAAAAAAATTCTTCTTTAACCCAAGAGCAATAGTGCTTAATGAGTATGTATTTTTTTACAGAAGAATCACATTATAACCATAAAACATTTTATGGCATTGCTTTATAACCAACTTATTTTATCCTCAAAAACATTAATATATAATATTTATAAAACATTTAATTCCCTCTTCATTACCTCTTTAAACCCTTTGCAGAAAATCTGTGATGCTGTCTTCTTAAGGCAAAACCAAGGAAGACTTTGTATATTCATCATTTCTAGAGTAACAAAAATATCTTTACCTTCCAGAAGACTTTCCACAAAATCCCAGACACTGGCATGTTATAATAATGCAATTAGGAATGGAAATTTTATAACAGAAATTAATTAAATAAATGATAGGAAAGGCTAATACTATTTTAGAAATCTCATCAAGAATCGAAGAAAGATGGTACCTACTTTTTTTTAATGACAAAATATGATGTGTTGGAGATGCTCTTGTTATAGTTTTAAAATAAAAATTGAACTTATGTCCAAGGTTGTTTGAAATATATGACCAAGCAAATAAAATAAATAAATAGAAACCTGGTAAAAATGTATAGGTCCTACACCAAAACTGTCATGAATCAGCTTCCTATCTTGAAAAAATAAATAAGAGGATTGATATTTACACAGTTTCAAATAATTAAAGAAAAAATAACCAGTTCTCAAAGTTTTTAACTACTGTTTCAAATTGATCATGTCCCACAATGCAACCCTCAACCCCAAGGGGATTTCCTTTAGATTGAATTTTTGTTCATTATATAAGATTGTTTTATGGGTTTTTTTTCTTTTATTTATTTTTATTGTTTTATGTATTCCATCATGTTATGCTTATGGTTGGGATTTCTCTTTTATTTTTACATTGAGAAAATTGTATTGTGGTCAGAATTATTCATGTGTATCTTCTGATACAGGAACTACTCTATCCTAAATTTAAATGAGTTTCATCTCCAGGAGAGCTCTCATGACATTCTGTATGTACTACTTCAGAGAACACTGCCCAAACATGATAGACCTTCTTAACTTTGTGGAAGCACTTTGTATTTCTTCACTGAAATTTTTTATTTTCTCCTTATTTTCTTTAATGATAGTATGAAAAACTCATAAAATTTAAAACTGCATGCCTTTATTTGATGAATTAAAACAAACAGAAATTAGTTTTTAATGACAAATAAGTGACATCATTTTGGAAGCAAATATTTAACATCATTTAACAGTGCTAATATATGTTTTAACAACTCACTCTTATTAAAACATTTAATTTCTGTGCCCTCAGTTAATTTCACGGCTTTATCAAAAGACAATTTTTGAAAGAAATCAGAAATGGTTTCCTTAACATACTAAAAGACTATGTGTCACTGTCCTTTGAAAGAATGATACTACTTTTAAATTAGATCTCCTTTTGCTGCTCACCCACTTCACCCACTCTCCATCTCACCCAGGGCTTTGAATAATTTCTTCATCTCAGCAAAAGAGGCAAAGGCTAAAATTAGCAGTCTCTGGACCCTCAGGAATAGCCACTGTGCAACATCAGCTGAGATTCCTGATTAGCATTATGTCTGATAAAAAAAAAAAAAGTACCAAAGCAAAACAAAGAAACAAAGAAGAAAACAAAACAAAAAAACAAAATCTATCTAGGCCATCTTTTCACCTTTCTTTATTTCATGAGAGAAGCATTTAACACATTCGTTTTGATAAATGGTAAGGAAGTGCTAATGAAGTTCTTGTCATTAAAAAAGAATCCGTCTTATCATTATTACTAATAAACTTCAACTTTTATAATATGTAACAAGTTAGTAATTGTATTGTTTTATGAAATAAAATAATAATCTTTGTACAAAGATCAAATTATTTTTGTGGCCTCTACATACAGAGCATTACCAATTGCTCTTGTCAAGAGAAAATTGTTTCTTGTGTTCAAAATCCAGATTATCACTCTTAATTACACCTAAAGCCAGAGAATAACCATGTGTGGCAGGTTAATAAGTGGATGAAATCTGTTTCTGAACTACTATTTCCACTAAATAAGATTTTAAGAAAGGTCCTATACTGTGATTTTTCCCCCATTATATCTGTGATGAGAAAATGATGAAGATGGAACCTTAATCCCCTAAAGACAAAGTCTCAGCATGCAATTTACCTGACAAGATTTTCATTGTCTCCAGTTCCCTTGCAAGTTGCACATTCAGTTCGTAAATCTTCAGCCTTAGGCTTCTTTTGTAACACAGACTGCCTTTGCCTTCTCTCTCTAGGAATTCTTTCCTGCCATACAAAGGAAAAAAACCAAAACATAAAACAAAATCAGGATATGAGGAAAAAAGAAGTAATTTAAGCAAGAAAGTTTCTCAAAGTTTAGACTGTGTAAAAAATGCTTAACTTATTCCAACCTCATGTTTTTCTTCCTCAGGAATGAAGCTTCGCTTTCGTCCTCTGGTTCTCTAAGAAAAAAAAATTCCACAAAAATATCTAATGTGTAATTAATAATAAAAATAAATATTCTGTTAAATGTTACTGCTTAACTTAAACACTTAGAAAATTAGTATTTCTAATTAATACTGTATTGCTCTAGTGCACTATGTTACAATTTATGTCACAAGAGATAAAAACATGACAAATTAAATGTACTTTATAAGCGCTTTACTTTTAAATTACACAACTATCCGACAGGAAAAATAAGTTTTTCAAAATCAACTGGAATGACTTCTCAACACTTCACACATGTCACACAATTATGATTTATCCAGAGCATTTAAACTTTCATAACTTATATGACTTCTATAGCCAAAATACTAAACCTGGACTCAGACTCCTTCTAGTACTCCTGTGTGTAGAGTATATACGTTTGTATAACATAACCAATTTTTTTTCATAACCAATCAGTTTTTAACTGCCAGCAAAAAGTGGGAGTAAAAGATCTCAGATGTCCCCAAATCCTAAATGAAATAAAACTAAAAATCGGGTTCCACGCTGGGCATGGAGCCTACTTAAAAAAAAAAAAGAAAAAAAACAACAAAAAGTCTAAAACATGGTATAAACGACTTATTTTACACTATTTCGTTGAAATTTTACATCCTATATATCAGAATACATTTACCATTAGAATGATGACATCTAAATGTTAAAAGTAATAAAAATACAATAGTATTTGCATACAGTATCTTCAAAATCTCCACCCATATCGCACAGCCTCTGTAGATTTATAATCTCCGTGTGCAGACCATAGTTCTTTAGAGACTGAAAGAGAAAGGAGGCACCATTCCCACAAATTCTTCTGTCTGACTGCTAAGATCAAGGAACATTACCAAATAATCCTAAACAGAATTGATGTCCAGTACAAGTACCCTGATGTTTTCCTAAATTTCTGTCATTTCAACTCTTCATAATATTGACTCTCTTGTTATTTAATACCATGGCTAATTGCATACTGTTTAATCTGCCCAAAGATAACCAAGAGTTGACTAAATTAGTCATTCAAAAGAAGTAATTTTATAAACTATGTCTTCATTTACATTTGTATTGCTAATCAGTATGTTCTAATTACATTATGGAATAAGTTAGAAAAAGCAAGACTATATCCAGGAAAAGGCTTTAAATGCAGGCCCTACATATGTCTATTCTTACTTCTAAAAAACAACACTGAGCCTTGCTCCTCAAAATATCAATCATAGCTCATAAGCACTGTCATGCCCTGGGAGCTTGTCAGAAACATCGAAGCTCATGCTCACCTCACCAAACTGAATTAGAATCTGCCTTTTAATAAGATCTGCAAGTAAATTATACACACATTAAAGTCTGAGAACATCCGTGTAGAAGAGTCTTTAATACTGACAACGCTTATCCAAGTTCTACCTAAAACCTTGAGGCTAGCTCTTTACATATTCGTCTTTCCTCTCTGTGACATTCCTGTCCTTTATGCTTCAACTTCTGTCCTCCGACACAAATCATCATAAAATTGGTAAGAACCATGCCATATTCATCATTCTAGACCCAATTAATCTTAATATGTATTACATAAAAGCTCAATAAATTTATTTTAATAAAATAAATAGTAAGTGGTTAGATTAGAACTCATAAATAATTATACTAGAGAATGCAAATGATAAAAGTCGACAAAATGGATAAATTACTATTCCCTTTGCCAGCAATCTATTTTTCAATTTGCATAAATTTATGCATAAGGGCATTTCAATCAGGTGATCCAAATGACCGATATCAAAGGGAAGATATTCACGGCATCCGGCTGGCCCAGTTGGAAGAGCATGTGACTCTTGATCTCATGGTCATTAGTTCGCCCCCATGTTGGGTGCAGAGGTTAAACAAATAAAACTTAATAAAAAAAAGGAGGGAATATTGAAATGACTCATTTCAGTTCTATAAACATCTAAGAATGCTCAAAAGGCCTCACACATTTTCATATTTCTCTTCATTCAACCCATCTTTAGGTAATGAAGTAGGAATTCAGTTTACTACTTTAGTAGTAAACTACTATTACTAGTTGGGTGGTTTTTTTTTTCATAGAAGTCAACTACTACTAGTTTTTTTAAATTATCTAACCATTGAATTAATTTTTGAAGTACATATATATTAATTTTGAACTTTATCTACTAGCAAAGTACTACTAATTTTTGAATCATCAATCATTGAATTAATTTTTGAAATAGATGTGAATGCTCTAAGTTCATGTTTTCAATTCTTTTGAAGATATACAATAACTTACCATTTCTTTATTGGGGGGGAGGAAGAAGGAGAGAGGGAGGGAGAGAGGAGGGACAGAGGAAGAGAGAGAATCTTAATCTTAAGCAGGCACCATGCCTAGCAAGGAGCCTGATGCGGGGTTCAATTTCACAACCCTGAGATCATAACCTGAGCTGAAATCAAGAGTCAGATGCTTAACTGACTGAGCCACTCAGGCGCCCCAATAATCTACCATTTCTTATGAATACTTTAAACCTTTAAACCTCTGGTATGATTCCATCAATTCGAAGTTTCTAACATCTATATTGAAATTAGTATCATACAGCATAATGCCAATGAGTGACAATGACAGTTACATTTCTCTATAAATTTCTTCTATGTATATGTCTTATTAAAGTGCTATTTTTAAAGTGAATATATTTATAATTATCTACAACAGTCATTTTAAACTAAGTACACTTATTATCAAATGATAATCATTGATGTATTCCTGTGGTAATTTTAAATGACTGAACAATTTCCAGCCAGAAAAACAGAAGTGTTATAAGCAATATGAAATTATAGCATCTTGGAGTTCTGAAAAAGCAGTCCAATGAAGTGACCTAATTATCACACAGCTGGTAACTGACAGAAGTAAACTGCAAACCCAGGTATCTCAACTCTGAATTCAGTGATTTTTCTTGCCTGCCAAATCCAAGGTTAATAGTATAATCCAAGTAGAGATGAGTAAAATTATTACGAGAAAGCAAATCTCTTATTCTGACTCGAATACTTAAATAAACTATAACACTGTGATGCCTAAAGGAAGAATTCTTCTATTCTGAAACAAGTAGAGACTTTTACCCAATGAAGAAGAGACCTCAATACCTTAAATTGACACTATATTCTACCAGTCTGGTACTTTATACAGTACAATGACTAACATGATCGATTACCAAAGTCAATTACAGCAAGCATCTTCTTTGGCATTTATCATACCAGTAATATTTCCAAAGGAAAAAAGAAAAGAAAAGAAAAAGAGGATTTAATCCAAACACAACTTTTCATAAATACCAAGTCCTCCAATCAGGACAATACTAACAGTTCTGGGTTTTCTTTCCTTTTTTTTTTCTTCCTAGTTTTAATAAAGTGGCAGCAACTGTAAGTATGAGAATTCATGACTGCCTACAATCACAATAGACAAGATACCTTAAACACGGTGTCCCTGAAAGAATCAGAAAATGTTAGGAGGAATTAAAAGAAGGAAGAAATGATGCAAAAAGGAATAACAAAAACATTTGGCTCATCCAACAAAATTCAATTATCCAAAAGCTTGACCCATCTTAGATATATAGAAGTATTCATAACTGGGTGGTCATTTCATGATATACATTGAGGCTGACACTATTTTAGAAGCAAAAAAAAAAAATAAAGCAGCAGGGTAAAAATAGCATGTGGAAAAAGGAAGAATTTTATTTATCAAATATATGCTTTAGAACTTAACACAGATGTATTACCTCTAAGTTCCAAATGACTAAGGGTTCAATTGCAAATTGTGCTTTCTTTTGTAATTATTAAGGTATTAAGAGTGAATGAAAGTTTGAAACTCGCTCCAAAACTTGACATATTTCTATTTTTTTCTGTGTTATTTTGTAAGAATTTTATTTGCCTAAGGAACAAGAACAATCTGAAACTGCATAGATCACCTGGCTCTTTATCTGCGTATGGTACATTTTCTTGAAAATAGAAGGTGATAAAATATCCACAAAGACAGTAACATGGTATTACAGACAATGTATATAAGTTAAAAAGGAATAAAGTATTTAGCTATCAAGCATCATTTTAATAGTTTATTCATCGGAAACAAATAATTAAATGTTTCAATAACTTTACTCATTTGGACTAGAAAACCTGTAACAAATTTTATTTTATTTTATTTTATTTTATTTTTTTAAAGATTTTATTTATTTATTTGAGAGAGAGAGAGAGAGAATGAGAGACAGCACGAGAGGGAAGAGGGTCAGAGGGAGAAGCAGACCCCCTGCTGAGCAGGGAGCCCGATGCGGCACTCGATCCCAGGACTCCAGGATCATGACCTGAGCCGAAGGCAGTCGCTTAACCAACTGAGCCACCCAGGTGCCCCGAAAACCTGTAACAAATTTTAATTAATTCTTTAGCACTGGGATTATTTTAATTTATGATGAAGTTAGATGCATGATGATTTTCCCAAGGTTAGACTGATTCATTTGACAAATGAACTAAATTTAAAACTAAAAAACAGTGCCTCAACATCTTTGGTATCACTAAGATGGGTTTCACATATTCATTGTGTACTCTTTTCTCTAAATTTAAAATGGACCTTTTTTATGACAGTTAATAAATAAGCTGTATGTGGTTACAAGAAACATAAGGAATGCCTCCCTATGTAATTTCTATCCAAAAAGACAAATGTTTCTTCATGAACAAAATTCCAAATTCAATGTTAATTAGGACAATTAGGTCAAACCTTGAAAACCTCTGTCAAGCTAAAATTCAGATTTATGCCGAGGAATAAATGCCAACAGCTGTGTGGCAGTTATACAAAAATCCTTCAACATAATTTATTTTTAATTTTTCAACATAAATTTATATAAAATTCCTTAAAAAAACCAAGTATATGTTTTTCAATTACAAAACAATATATTGAACACAGTCATATATTAAAACTCATAAAATATTTAAAATAAAATGTACATATAAACAAGGTATGAATAAAGCACCATCTGTTTCTATTGGCTACTGGCATATAACAGATGGAATGGTGATCACCAAAAGTGATTGTTTTCCTTTCTTGTCAATTTAATTTATACTAACAGGGTTAGGAAAATATGTTGAAGAATAAAATCATGACCAATTTTTCTTAACACTTTAAATTAAAATAACCACAAACCTAAAAGTAGAAAACAAATTACACATTTTATAAATTAATAAATATTCCTATAAAACCCTTCTCAAGAATAATGGCATATTCAAAATAAGTAAAATCCTGAGGCTTTGCCTATTCTTTGTTCTCCTTATTCCACACTTGAGGAAGTAAATAAAAATGACAGATTTCCAAGGGGCAAAAAGCACAGCAGGAGCCTTTAGGCTCTAAATAGTATTATTTGAGCTAAGGATACCCATAGTAGATCTCTTCCAAGTGAGCCAAAGTGAGTTAAATATAGTCCAGTTCACCACAAAAATTGCCAGGGTTTCTTCTAAGAATCTATAACAAACAGAGGTTACATAATCTGTTTAGTACCTCAGAGGTCACCTTGACTCTAAAAAGAGACTCAATAACTCCGATATCTAAAGCCTCCATATATATAACCCTTTCTTCCCAGAACTGCAATAATTTATTTTGAAAAGTATAAAGATAACAAGAAACAATGCACAGTAACCATTAGTCATTTCAATGGGGCTGAATCCAAACATTTCTGTTTCCACTAAACTAGCATCAAAAATTATACACACAGACATACACACACACGAAACATATTCTAGTTTCTTGAAGTCTTAGGACTTAGGTTCTAACTTTGTTAAATAGGCCTCTATTTTGCATGTGTAAAATTAGTTTAAAAACAAATGTAATGGAAGTAAACTCTAGGATATTTGATTATCTCTCAAATGAAGAATGCCACTTGGAACAGGCTATTGACTTAATACTGTTAAGTTAGATGGAAAACAGTTTAAACGTGTGTTTAAACCTTTCTTCAAAGTAATGATCTGTAACAACAGGTGCATCCTGAAAGACAATATTGTTTTAGTCCAAGCTAGTAAACGGTGTTTTGACTTTTTATTGCACTTATTTTCCAAAATAAAGGAGATCTATGAAACAAAATAAAACGTATGACATAGGAAAAAAGATGTACAACTTCAAAGAGAGTAGAAGATGATGCATGTGTGTAAAGGACTATAAGAAGACAGGTCCCAATAAGTCCTTTGGCACTTGTATAAAAGATGAAAAGTCACTAGATAACATGAAGTGTAAAGAAAACGAAAAGAAAATCTGAAAGCTTTCAAGTTACATTAAAGTCATTAGAAAATATGCCAAAAAGTACAAACATCAATTTTAAAGTAACTTCAAAAGGGACACAGGTAAGCTAATTTATATTTTCTTCAAAAGTAATTACCTTGCATAAAAGCAAGTGAAAAGCTTCCACAGAAAAAATAATGCAGAGAAAATGTCTAAATAACAAGGTACTTACACAAAAGTATCCCGGGCTGCCTTTGAGTAATTCTATAGTTTTGTCAATGAAATATGATTAATATATAAGGAGAAAAGGACCAATTCCCTTCCTAACAATAAGGGAGCTAGAAAAAAAGACTCTTCCAAAGTACACTAGCTTCAGATGTATAACCATAGTGAAAGATGGAAAGAACTGAAATACTAAGTACCTGCTGTGAACCAAACCCTGTAGAAAGTAACAGAAATACAGTAAACAGGACAGTTCCTATCCACATGGGAGTTCATATCCATGAATCTACAGATACCAAACAAATAATTACATGAAAAATTATTTATAAATATGGTAAACTGAAACTAATGTGAAGCATAAAAATAAAATCATATAATCCTATCTTTCAAAATCTGAACTACAGTCAAAATTGTTCTTAAATTAGGAGTAAGTCATTTTTAATACCATTAATAAGGATATAAAACTTAACATTCACCTTAAAGATGGGTATAGAGAAAATGTCTAACAACAAAAAATTCTCAAAAAACACATTTAAATGGCAACTCTCAGGCAGGAATGGAAAAAAAAATCAGACTGGCAATAGGATGAAAGAATCAAGGATGGTAGCAAAAGCATTACTAAAATGACTAAATACAGGATCTAAGATACTGGAATTTTAAGTGAAGGCAAGAGGTATGTGGGTAACTATGCTGCTCAATAATTGTGACAATAAAATGGCTATTAGACTAGGAAAGTAGAGAAGGATCCATGACATACTGAGGTCAAAGGAACTGGGGTTTAGTCATGGTTACTTCACATACATCTTAAAATTAAAATTAAGTATTCGTTCATATAATCCCTTCTCTCTACCCAATTTTGGAAATTCCTTCATAAAATATCCCTCATAGTCATATAGCTTCAAATATTCCAAAGAACGAGGCAGCATGTTCCATAGTTAGGACAATTCTAATGGTTGGTCCCAGTTTTACTGTCTGAACTTAACCTAGCATTCATGTAAAGAGTTTAAGTATTTAAAAATAAACAGCCAGGTCTCTATTATGTAAAGGATCTCTGTCCATTTATTAAACTAACTACAAAAAAATTAATTCCAATTGTGATAAGGGCAGCAAAAGAAAATAGTGCTATGGCAATAATCTTTTTTTTTTTAAGATTTTATTTATTTGAGAGGGAGGAAGAGAGAGAGAGGGAGAGAGAGCGCGCGCACAAGCACACACATGAGCAGGGGGAGGGAGGAGACTGCCCACTGAGCAGGGAGCCCTAGGCAGGGCTCAATCCCAGGACCCTGGGATCATGACTTGAGTCAAAGGCAGACACTTAACAAACTGAGCTATCTAGGCACCCCAGCAATAATCTTTCAATTATTCCCCAGAGTATCTTTCTGGAATTTCATCATATTATCACATTAGGTTTATCTTGCTTAGTTCATACAAACTAAAATTAGGGATGAGGGCCATAATAATAGAGGATTACTTAAAGCTTTTCAACAGATGTGTAATCTCGGTCATTTTTCATTTAAGAGCCCAACTTTTTGAAACATCATTTTAGCACTGTTACATGGCACAGATAAAAGAGAGGGAAAAGGGGCTGCATCATTTTTAAATATAATCAGTGTCATTAGCCAGCAAAGAAATACAAATCAGTCAAAATGAGATACTACTTTACGCCCACTAGGATTATTATATCAGAAGGACAGACAATAATAAATGTTGGTGAGTATGTAGAAAAACTTGGGTCCTCATACACCATTGCTGGTGAGAACAGAAAAGTATATGGCCAGTTTAAAAAACAGTCTGGCAGTTTCTCAAATGCTAAAATGAGAGTTACCATAAGACCCAGCAATTCCATTCCTAGGTATACAACCAAGGTAAGTGAAAAACTCACGTTCACACAAAAGCTTGTACATGAATATTCATAGCAACATGATTTGTAACAGCCAAAAGGTAAAAAAGAAAAAACAGAAACCCACAAATGTCCATCAAGTGACAGATGAATGGATAAATTTAAAAATCTGGTATAGCCGTAAAATGGAGTATTATACAAAAATCAAAAGAAATGAAGTACTGATAGAGCGCCTGGGTGGCTCAGTTGTTAAGCGTCTGCCTTCGGCTCAGGTCATGATCCCAGGGACCTGGGATCGAGTCCCATATCAGGCTCCCTGCTCGGCAGGAAGCCTGCTTCTCCCTCTCCCACTCCCCCTGCTTGTGTTCCTGCTCTCGCTAGCTCTCTCTCTGTCAAATAAATAAACAAAAACTTAAAAAAAAAAAAAAAGAAATGAAGTACTGATACATGCCATAACATGAATAAATCCTGAAAATATTATGCTAGGTGAAAAAAGTCCAGTCATAAAACACCATGTATTATTCCATTTTTTAAAAGATTTTATTTATTTGAGAGAAAGAGAACACGTGCACACAGAGGGAGAGGGAGAAGCAGACTCCCCGCTAAGGGGAGAGCCCAGTGTGGGGCTGGAACCTAGGACTCTGAGCTGAAGGCAGACAACTTAACTGACTGAGCCACCCAGGCATCCCTATATTATTCCATGTATATGGACTGTCTAAAATAGGCAAATATACAGTGACAGAAAGTAAATTAGTAGTTGCCAAGGCCTGAGGTTGGGAGAGTGGTGAATGGATTCACTGCTAATGGGTATAGAGATTTTGGAGGGAATTTGGGGCAGGGCACGGCAATAAAAATGTTGTAAAATTGATTGTAATGGCGGTACAACTCTATGAATTTACTAAAACCTACTAAATTACACAACTTTAAATGAGTGAATTGCATGGTATGTGAATTGTATCTCAATAAAGCTGTTATAAAAAAATCATTCATAAGTTGATCAAGTTAATTTTAATTGTAACAAACTTTAAAGAATAATGAACTAATTCTCCATTACCGCATAAATGATTAATTTTTACATTTAACTTACACCTAAACAAAACTAAAATGCCTTTCAAAATTATTTCAACATCCATCAGTATTGAAAAAACTAAGCACTATAAAATTCACCTACTGACTCTACATCATTTAATGATATAAAACATTTGAGTATGAATAAACTACTGTACTGGAACTTTCCAAAAATATGAAGGAATGTGTCATTCATTTCCAACATACATGGCTTCAAGTAAAAAATATATAGTATTATAAATCATTGTCCCATTTTAATTTTAAATGTGAAAAGAAATGTACAAGTTATTCTATATTAGTTTCTATTACTGCTGTAACAAATTATCATAAACTCAGTGGCTTTAAACAAAACAAATGCACTATCTTACAGTTCTCACATGGGTGCCACTGGGTTAAAATTAAGGTGCTGACAGGGCTGCATTTCTTTCACGGGGCTCTAAGGGGAGAATCAGTTTACTTGCCTTTTCTATCTCCTAGAGGGTGCCGACATTCCTTTCTCATGACCCCCTTCTTCCATCTTCCAAGGAAGCAATGCTGCATCTTTCTAACCCACTGTCTGTAGTCACATCTCCCTCTTATTTACAACTTCTTCTTTTAAGTACTTATGATTAGACGGGGCCCACATTGGACAACTGTGGTTAACCTTCCATCTCAAGGTCTATAACTTTAGTCATACCTGCAAAGTTCCTTTTGCTATATAAGAGAACTATTCACAGGTTCGGAGGATTAGGACATGGACATCTTTGGAGGGCCATTATTCCACTTACCACACTGTGGAAATCATATATAGGTAGGAAATAAAATGTTACTTTGGGTTAAAATTCAGTAACATAAAGGTATAAGGGATTTCACTCCTTCTCTATACTGTCAAGAGATTACTCCTTTCCCAGCAGACACAGGAGGCCTGTCCTCTGGAGAAAAAAAACCAGACAGATGCTAGACAATGGATTATCAGGCACAGAGAAGGGAGCAGTGACGTAGCAAACAGAAACCAGAAAGTTTACATGGAATTCTGCTCTCTGAACTGTGAGATCTTTAGCCCCCTTCTCCTCACCTGTCCAGGAGTCTGGCAGTCAAAATTATACCTAACAGTTAGGAGATGAGAGAATACTTCTGCTGAATGGATGTGGAAAAAAACTACTGATACTGACATTTAAGGTGTTCTCGAAGAAAAAGCCCCCGATCATAAAATCACCCCTATAGGGAAAACAGCCTCACATAAATTTAATTACCATTAAATATATGAGTGCACATCTAAGGATCCCCAGTCATCTGAAAGCTTTGACATGAAAGAGACAAACATGAACAGAATTAGGGAACACAGAGGAAACAAAGACAATGTTAAGGATAAAAACAAAAAACAATAAACAAAACAAAACAAAAAATTGAAAAGTAATTACAATGAATAGTCCTAAAGAAGTAAAAGAAGTTTTGCCATCATGAAATAAGAACATCTGTTATTAAAAGAAAAAAGAACAATGAAAGTACACATGCATCCCCAAAATCAGGAATTTAGTAAAAGAGTTGGAATATAAAGTTGAGAAAATCTCCCAGAAAAAAAAAAAAAAAGAACAATATGATAGAAAAAAATATTAGAGGGATGCCTGGGTGCCTCAGTTGGTTAACCATCTGCCTTCAGCTCAGGTCATGCATGATCTCAGGGTCCTGGGATTGAGTCCCACTCAGCAGGGAGCTTGCTTCTCCCTGTCTGCCTCCTCTGCCTGCCGCTCCCCTTTCCTTCTGCTCTAACATAAATAAATAAAATCTTAAAAAGAAAAAAAATATTAGAGAACTAATCTAGCAGCACCAAAATACAATTAGAAGTTCCAGAAAAAGAGAACAGAAAAAAGAGGAAAATAACAAAAATTAATTTCTCAGAACTACAATACATGAGTTTCTAGACAGAAAGGACTCACTAAGCTCCCAGAGATGAATAAAAATGTACCACACCAAGCAAGGTACTGAATTTTACCACTGAATACACTGGAAAAAAAAGAAAATACTAAGAGTTTCAAGACAGAGGATAAAATGAGTTTAAAAAGCAGAAAGCAATACTGACAGCGAGGAGTCAGTCAAGTGGTGCTTTAAAAAAATGTAATATTTTATACACAGCCGTATTATTAATGAGCATAAAAAATTAATTTTCAGACATGTAAGATCTCAAAAATTTACCTCTCACTAACCTTTACTAAATAAATCATTGAAGAAGTTGTCCCACTAAGATAAGGGACTAAATGAAAAAAAAAATTAAATGCAAGCAACAAAAAATTCCACCTATGAAAGTTAAAAGGAAGTCCCATGATGATGATGAAGCGAAGTCCAAGGATGACATAGAAAAACCAGTTCAGATTAGAGCTGGAGGAGAAAGAGCTCCAGAGGAAATATCGAAGAAATTATTTGACCTGGTTGACCATATCAAAAACTGTGTATATTTTATGGAAGGAAGGAAGGAAGGAAAGAAGAAAGGAAGGAAGGAAGGAAGGAAGATTTACAAAGAAGTCGAATGTTGTAAGAAGAGTTGCTCTTAGGGGCGCCTGGGTGGCTCAGTCGTTAAGCGTCTGCCTTTGGCTCAGGTCATGATCCCAGCGTCCTGGGATTGAGCCCCGCATCAGGCACCCTGCTCTGTGGACAGCCTGCTTCTCCCTCTCCCACTCCCCCTGCTTGTGTTCCCTCTCTCGTTGTCTTTCTCTTTGTCAAATAAATAAATAAAATGATTAAAAAAAAAAAGAGTTGCTCTTCGATCAAGGAGACTAAAAAATTGAAAAACAATGTAAGGCAAAGGAAAACTCTATTCATGCCTTCCTTTAAAAATAAACTAAATCAATGAGAATCCTTAAAATTTACTTAATTAGGGGGATAGTTTCAGTGTACAGTTTCTTTCAGCATCTGCCTCACCCCTGCCTACTCAGCCTTAGAACAGTAATATGATAAAAAGTGTTCATAAAGTAAGACAGCATGTTTCTATTATTGTTAATCATTGTTTTGTCTTTGGAAAGTTACTATCATAAAGAAGTCACTATGAAATTGGCTAAGTAAAACAATCAAATGTCACTTTGAAAAGTAAGCAAAAGGAAAATTTCAAAAAAATAAAATCTTGGAGGGGCGCCTGGGTGGCTCAGTCGGTTAAGCAGCTGCCTTCGGCTCAGGTCATAATCCCAGGGTCCTGGGATCGAGCCCCGCATTGGACTCCCTGCTCGGCGGGGAGCCTGCTTCTCCCTCTCCCTCTGCTTGCCTCTCTGCCTACTTGTTCTCTCTCTGTATCTCTCTGCCAAATAAATAAATAAAATCTTTAAAAAATCAATAAAAAAAATAAAATAAAATCTTGGAAACAAATGAGTATCCAGTATATACATCTGGTAGCTCATTTGATGAAAAGTATCTCCTGGAAACATTCATAAAAATTTTTTTAGAAGAACAATAATTATAATAAAGGTAACTGCAAGAAAGGGAAAACATAAGATTATCAACAAATATGGTCTTTAAAAATAAAACAATTTTTATTACATGTCATGAAGCCTAATTACAAAGTATTACTATCCCTAGATTCTTTTAATAACAATGTGTGTGTACTTTAACCCTCTAATCAATAGTGGGTTTTTTTTTTTAAGATTTTATTTATTTATTTGAGCAAGAGATAGAGCATGTGAGAGTACGAGCTGCGGGGGCAGGGGTGGTTTAGAGGAAGAAGGGGAAGCAGACTCCCCGCTGAGCAGGGAGCCTGATGAGGGGCTCAATCCCAGGACCCTGAGATTGTGAACCTGAAGTGAAGGCAGATGCTTAATGACTGAGCCACCCAGGCGCCCCGAATAGTGTTAAGGATAAAATAATAAATGCAAACGTGAATATAGATGAGACTTTTAGTTCTAGAAAAGATTATCTAATTTATTTTATAAATGATACTGAGTATAAACAAAGTAAAGTACTTATCCAAGGCCACATAAACGGTTATTGGCAGAGTATGAACTACAATTCAAATCTACCATGTGCTAGTCCAGGTACTTTCCACCACACACTATGCTATCTTACAGGTTTTGATGATATCAAAAACACGCAAGAAGTTAATTTTATACCATCTTCTACTTTTTAAAGGGAATAATGCTACAAAGAAAATGTCCTAGAGAGGAAGATATCAGTACATTTTAATGGATACTTTCTAAAGCATAATTATAAGTTATATCCATAAACAAGATATTTCTAACTGAATAAATAGAAGTTATTTTAAATTAAAATTAAATTTAATTAATTAATTAATTTCCCAAAGTCCTCCCTCTCACCTTCTGTCTATGGTTCCATGTTAGTAACCTCAGATTTGACATTTAAGTGAAGGCCATTTTACTCAGGAGGTCATGAGACTCAGATGCTTGGCTTTTTCACAGGTTGCTGCCTTCTAGACCTTTCCATTAGCTCCCACTTCACAGTCCTGGCAGGCTTTGCAGACTTCCCCACAAATTCTCATTTTTCTACCAACTCAACAGTGCTCTTTGGGCTCAGATCTTCACTGTCAAATTCTCTGGCCTGGTGTCAGTTCCTACCACCTACTCAGTGCTTCAGGATAGATATTTCATTGACAATTTCTCTGATGTTCAGCAGAATGCCTCTGACATATGGTTAAAGTTTTCTTGACATCCACAACCCCAGGTATGCCAACAGTAGTTAGTATAAGTCCTTAATTCCCCACAGAGTGAATTCCATTTTCCTGACCAAACCTTTAGCCACTAAGCTGCTGAAAGCATGAGGAGCCTATGATTCTGGCCCAAGGACAAGTACCAGGAACAATCACTGTAATCCTGCTTGGAAAGGCAGCATAATGAAGCACTTACAAGTTTGGCCTCAGAAGCTACCTTAGTTTGATTCCTGGCTCTACCATTTAGAAGCTGTATGTCCGTAGGCAAGTTACTGAATTGCTTTGCCTCAGTTTCTCAACTGTAAAATGGCAATGACATTGGTAACTACTTCATAGCACAGTAATGACAATTAATATAAAATACAAAGTAAATAACAGATAATGGTTAAATAAAAATATGCTTTTCAACCCTTTTTCTTTAGACTTAGTCCTATTTGTGCCCAATAATAAATAAGAGAATATGGTTCCTGAGAGACTGAAATACTGAAGATGGGTTATTTGTGAGCCAATCTAAGATGAAGTTACAAAATTATGTTCCTGGAACAGGAAACAATATGTGAAGAATTTTCTAAAACTAGATCATTCCTCTTTTGCTTATTAATACTTCATTATTTCCATGTCTCTTGAACTATGCCCATATTACTTTTCCATATGACTCACTGATTACTTTTTTTCGTATTTTTTGTTTCACAGACACACTAAAGAAATGTCAGATAAAGTTCAAAATATATACCCTTATAATAAAGGTAGATTCAAGGCATGTGAATTGGGCTGGGGAAGGGTAGCGCTGGGAGGAAAGTCAAAGGAGACTTAATACTTTTGAATTTCTCATAACAAAAAAAAATTCACGTATTACTTTCATGGTTAGAATTTAAAAATAATTCTAACATTCAGAATCATTTTTAAAAAATTTTAACAATTCAATATGAGATAATATGAAAATATGAATCAGAGAATATCCATGTTTGTACAAGAGGAATGTTTTCTGAAAATACAGTATTTTCATTCTTACAACTCAAAAATGGCTCTTTTAACCCATCATTTTTAAACAACAAACCTTTAGTGCTATCATTTTTTTCAAGTAACTCTTCTGGCTAATCTTTTATCATCTGTGGGTAAGAAAAAATTAGGGGAAGAAAAAGTAATACTAGGACTACACTCTGAAAAGCATCTATATCTTATTGGATCTACTGTCTCAAAATATGCTATATTAATTTAGATTTCTATAAATCCTTATTAAAGAAATCAGAGTAGAATAAAATGAAAAAAGAAATTCCTTAGCATCTAAATAATAAAAATATAGTAAGGCTTGCCAAAGTGTTCTATTCCCCATTGCACTCTCTGGCTATGATAAACAGAAACTGCCTGTCAGCAGGGAAAAGTGGATGCCATTCTTCTAATAGCAGCCTTATTTGGCACAAAGCAGGCATTGGAGCACAAAAATTGAGTCCATGGGCCCATTTCTCTTAACACTGATCAAATCAAATGAACAAATCAAAAAGGTTTCTGTTGCTTAATCAAAAAAGCTGAGATGCAATAAGCCAAGTGTTTTAGGCAGATTTGGAGTAACTAGTTAGGAAACAAAAACCACTATGTACTTCTCCATCTTCATTGCCAATACCAAAGCATGCACTCTTTTTTTCTACAACAAGTTTTACAGTATTCACAATTCAGAGGGAAAAAAGCAAACCAATACAGAATAGCAAAATAAACATATACTGGTGGCTAACATATACACATACTGTCAGTGTACTTACAGATTTGCTGCTTCTATTTTCTTTTTTAAGTATCAACTTCCTCAAGGTAGAATAACCTTCAAACATTTTACTAATTAACTTCTACACTATTAAACTGTGATTGAAAGGAGTGACATCAGTGCTCTTGCACAAGCTGGGGGGGGAAAACATTTCACACTCAACCGAAAGTGCAAAGAAAAGGAGTGTTGAATCTTATATTTAATGTGAACAAACTCAGGTATGCAAGTTAGTAAGCGGGTATGTGACCGCCTTACTATAGATAACACTATGCTACAGAAAGACACACGAATCTTCTGGTATCACATTCCCAACTATGCTACCTAAAAACCAAATGTTTTACAACTTCATTTATACCTCAAGTAAATCTCTTTTACAGACCTTAAAAAAAACAAAACAACAACAACAACAACAACCAGGTCATTAATTCAGGCTATCTGAATTTAAGCCCTATTCTGCTTACTATCTGTAACATCATAGGTAGGTTACTGAAGCTTTCTGTTTCATTTTGAGTAAAATATGTGTTATAATAGTCAAATACTAACTTATTTTTTAAAGGGAGAGTAGGCCAGAGGATTAGTACAGTGTCTGGCATATGATGAGTCCTCAATAAATGTTAGGTATTATTACTATTAAACAATCTTAGATAAAGGTAGACTAATCCCTCATTTCCTCTTCTGACTTAATATCCTTTGAAGAAAGTAATGAACTAAAATATCCAACGATCAAATAGTAGGAAGAAAGACAAAATAATAGGATGGTTGGGTTTATTAGCAGTATGGATAAACAGAAGTTAAATTAATAGTAGCAACATACCAGGATTTACTCAAATATTCCAACATGTAAATCCCTTCCTTCCCTCCTTTGCTTCTTTACTACCACTATATTACTTTTAAACATAAAGACATAAAGTATACAAGGTGAGAAAGTAATAGCAGGGGGAAGAAAATATGTTCAATAAAAATGGGACTTCAATTTATGGCAGCCATGATCATTTTATATTTTTCATGGTTCTTAGAGACAACTCTATAGAGACAGTCCTTCAAAAAAAAAAAAGATTAAAGTGCTATATGCTTAATTATACTATAAAGTCTGAATTTTAAAAATAAAATTATTCTAACAGAATACCAATTCACATATCCCACAAAATAGATTTTTGAAACAAGAGAAAAATCATTTTTACTAGCATGAAATAGCCCAAACTTTTCTAAAAACTGTGCTAGTACTATAACCCAAAGGATATAAGTTGTAGAATGATGGATAAAAGTTGTAGAACAAATGATCATTTTAACAGTACTATTAAATGATATTATTATTTGGAAAATGAGAAATTAAAGCTTAGGATATATGTCATGAACTCCCTATATCACAAAGGTAAATTTTCTTTAAAATTTTGATAGAGCATTATGACTATTGTGAAATGAAGTAAACTTTGATCAATAATGGCAGGGAAAATACAAACTAACAAAAGCAAGAATTATTATAAGAAATTTAAGGATAGAATATCCAAAAGTGTAATATATGTACCAAAATAAAAAGTGTAAGTAGGAAGATACTAGGAACAACAATTAAAAAATTAAACAAAGGGAGAGATAAATCAGTTATTTGTTGTGAAAGATATACTTGGTTATACAAATGAGTTGGCAGTTAGGTACCTGGAATCCCATAATTAACAGTATACTAAGAAAAGAAAATAGACTGCCTCATTTTTAACCATACTGTCTAATAATTTAAAATGTTAATACAACGTTGAAACAGAAATGGTAAGATAAAAAATTAAGATAACAGGAGAAACTCAGCCTAAATGGTAAGCTCAAGATCAAGATGACTGAATCACTCTCTTCTGCACCTCTCATTCTTACGTTCCTCGATCAGGTACCTGACCAACTGAACATGCTCATCAAAGGTTTTCTGAATTGCTGTATGGATTGATGGGGGGAAGGGAGGGAAGAAGGAAGGAAAAGAGTAAAAGTAATAATCATAAATATTATGTAAATAGTTATTTTCAAACTTTAGTCTGCATGTAAGAATAACACCTAAGCAGTCTGCTCAACCCAACCCCTAATTTTAATTCATTAGCTCTAGGATGAGTCCAAAACCTAGATTCCAACAAACACCCCAGATGATCCTGATGAAAGTAATTCATGGCCTCTAGAACACCATTTCTAAAGCTGGTACCACCCAGAACTCTACGGTAGAATAAAAAAATGGGTCTTGAAAAAAGTGCTCTTTGATAAGTTAGGAAAAAAGTTAATCATTTTTCTAAACAGTAGTGTTTCTCAGACCTTCAATATATATTTGAATCCCCCCGAGAGAGAAAATAATCATACCGTATTTCCAAAATTACTGGCCATGAAATCCTTCTTTGTGTTTTACCCACCCATATCTATAAGAGGACTAAGACTTTTACACAAGAAAACAAGAGACAAGGAATAAGGTTAGAAGAATTGGACTAAATTAGAAAACTCAAAAGCTTCCTTATAATTCTAGGCTGGAAGAGCAAACAAGTAAATTAGAAAAATATAAGATCCTCTTTCATCTCAAGTAGTATTAAACTACGGGCACAGAAGTATCACTATAATAGGTATGAAATTTCACTTCTATATAGAACTTCAAAGTTAAAAATAACAACACTGGTCCTAAAGATTTCTTTAAACAATAAAGAAAGAAAATGTTTCATAAAAGGATAATCTTTGCAGACACAGACACATGAAGTAATAGTTTTTCTCTAAGATCTTGGCATCGAAGTTATACAAAATATATTAGAAATAGAAATAAGCAGGCTTACTTAAGGAAAATTCTCTTTAGTTCATTTGTAAACAAGATGTATTTGTGAGGCCTAAAGAAATGTTTTAAACTAGTGGGAATTATAAATAAAACAATTTCAAGTTGATCAATTTAGAGTATTGAAAATCAACTATTTAAATTATCTAAGAGACAATTTCCACATCTGTGTCATCAATTTCAAGTAAGCCCATAACACAAAACTGAATGAAGTACTCTAGGTGACTTCTCTTAAATAAGATCTCTTAACTGATTACATTAAATATGGCTACTACAGATTAAAGAAAATTTTTGAGAAAGCTGTGACTTCAAGGAAAAAAGCAAAAACTCTCTAAAACTAAACAGGTAACAAAACAAAGGATGACAACTAATTCAAAAAATATCTACATCTCCTTCAGGGGGAGGCAGATTTTTGAAAAGTGTCTGCCTTGGTTCAAGGTAAGAAAGTAAAAAATGCCCCCCGCTAAGAATTCGTAACTGCAGACCAGCCTTCATGAGTTTGAGGCAGAAATTCACACCACTTGTGTAATGGAAAAAGACATACACAAAATTTATTTAAAATGGTCTTAGGTTGGTAGACCTCCCAGGTACTTGGTAATAACAAATATAAATGCCTCCTGGAAGAAATTCTTTAAACTCTATCGTCAAAAAATTTTTAATGAGAAACTAACAATCTCATAGAAAAACTGGAAAAGAGGGGCGCCTGGGTAGCTCAGTCATTATGCGTCTGCCTTCGGCTCAGGTCACGATCCCAGGGTCCTGGGAATGAGCCCTGTACCGGGTTCCCTGCTCGGCAGGAAGCCTGCTTCTTCCTCTCCCACTCCCCTTGCTTGTGTTCCCTCTCTCGCTGTCTCTCTCTGTCAAGTAAATAAATAAAATCTTAAAAAAAAAAAAGGCTTTAAAAAAGAAAAACTGTAAAAGAATTGCATTTACATTCCCTAGAAGAGAAAATACAACTTACCAAAAATAAACAGATATTCAAAGACATTAATATTGAGGGAAATGCAAAATAAAATGATAAACTATTTTACATGTATCACATTGGACAGCACTAAAATATTGGACACAACAAGTTTGTAGAGCAACAGACCATTCATTGCTATGAGCATAAACTGGTTTGGAACACAATGGAATTACCTAGCAAAACTTAAGATGCACAAACCAATAACTAAGCAAATGAACACCTTGGTATTTACCCTAACTCCTTGTTACCATGCTGCAGGAGACATCTACAAAAATATTTAAAACAGAGTTGTTTACAAAAGGAAAAAGATGGAAACAAAACTGCCAATCTACAGAATAAAATATATGATCTATTCTTTTAATAGAAAACTATACATTAGTGACTATAAATGAATCATAACTACAGAGATCAGTATTTATGAATCAAACCAATGGGTTAAAGTATCAAATAACAAAAGGAAAAAGTCTAACTCCATTCATATAAAATTCAAAAACTGCAAAACTATATATTACTTATGAGTACACACAATTGGAGATTATAAAAAAAAAAGAAGAAGAGAATGAGAAATATAAAGTTGAAGATAGAGGTAACCTCTGTGCTAGATAGATGAGAATGTGATTACCAAGGATTCACAGGGGATATCAAAGCCTTTGGTAATGTTCGATTTTTGAAGCAGGTTGGTGGATACAGTGGGCATTCATTATTATTATGCTTTAAGTTGAATACATAAACCATAAATTCTCACACATGTATGGTGTATTTCATAATGTAAAAATAAACTCTTAAGAATGACCAATAGCAACATACTGGTTTCTTTCTTTGACTCCTGAGTATATGTTCACCCTTAGTCTTTCTCACTTCTTAAATTTTGGCCTCAGATTTGTGATGATTATGATAAATGGGGAAAAAATTACCGTGTTTCTTATTGGAATCTTCTTGGGTTCTGGAGGCATATCCTGTGGAACAAATTTCACGGGTTCCTTAATCTGTCTCCTTGATCGTTTGGTCCCATCTGGTAAGGTTTCCATGGCCATGTCTGCTTCCATATCACTGCTCCCTGCCTGGTCACATTCTGAACACTGCCTACATAAAGAAAAAAATGTAAGTTCACACATTTATTTTTATTGTCTAGCATTAGCTATGGTTTCTATTAATACAAAATCCAGGTATATGTGAAGAATATATAAAAATGTACATTCCTGTAAGAATGACAATAGTAAATATATAAAGCAATTCCTTGTATCCTTGTAAGTATCATAAACCCACATACAATAATGTTACATGTTTAAGTGAACCAACATAAGAGATTCAGCACTGATGGCGGAGTCCAAAGCAATGGAAGTATGTCTCTCCACCTAGAAAACAACTGCACTGGCAGAATCTGTTTGATGTAATTATTATGGAACTCTGGAGTCTAGTAAAGGCTTGCAACTTCCAAGGAAAGACTTGCACAGGTAAACTGCCATTAATTTCAGTCAATTTCAGCTCTCAGCAAAGTCACAGCTACCCATTTTCCAACCAAGCCAGACGGCAGGCAGCCATGCACATGTTCTTGCAGTAGCTTACATATAGCTGTTAGGAGCCACGATGGGTAAAATAAACCATGTCCTCCAAATATTGAGTGTCTGTGCTCTGATCACCGAAGTACAAAAAGGTGAGTGAGCTCCCCCTTGGCCTGAAATGACTTCTAGAACTTAAAATTATCCCCCACCTTCATTCTTCTCTTTGCCCCCTTTTGGGAGCCAGACATTAAACACGTGGACATTCAAAAATAAGGGCATACACAGGAAAAATTAGAAAATGACCACACTTGCCCAGGGAAAGGCTCAGAAAAGTTTACACCTTAGTTTGATTCTCAGCCAGAGACAGCACACTATAATAAAAAACAAAAACAAAAACAAACAAAAAACAGAAACAGTAACAAAACACAGCAAATGTTGGGAATGGAAGAAAATCTCATTTCCAAAGTTACCACATTATTAAATTCAAATGTCCAGTTTCTGACAAAAACCTCACAAGGTATAGAAAGAAAAAGGAAAGTATCGTCCATTAAAAGGCGGGAAAAATTAACAGAAAATGTCCCGGAAGAAGACTTGATGGCAGATCTGCAAGACAAAGAATTATTTTTTAAATGCTCAATGAACTAATAGAAATTGTGGAGAAAGACAAGAAAATAACTTATGAACAAAATGGAATTAACAATAGAGAGACAGAAAGCCTAAAAATAAACCAAAAGGAAATTCTGGAGATGAAAAGTACAATAACTAAATGGAAAATTTACTAGAAGGATTAAAAGGACAGATTTGAGCAGCAAACTTGAAAGAAAGAACAATGGAAACTACAAAGTCTGAGGAACAAACAGAAAAAAAAAAAACTTGAAAAAAAGTGAATAGATCCTAAGAGGCATGTGGGACATCAACAAGTGGACCAACATTTGCACTGTGGAAGGCCCAGAAGAAAAAAGGGGCAGAGAGAATGTTTGAAGAAATAATGACTGAAAACTTCCTAAATTTGATTAAAGAAGATAATATAAAATCCAAGAAGCTCAACAAATACGAAGCAAGATAAATTCAAAGAGTCCCACACCAAGATGCATTATAATCAAACTTTCCAAATAAAAAGACACAAAGAGAATCTTGAAAATACAAAGAGACAAATTCAGAATCGTCACATACTAGGGATCCTCAATAAGATTACAAGCAGATCTCTCATCAGAAATTTTGGAGGCCAGAAGGCAGTGTATCAATATATTCAAAATGCTAAAAGGACCAAACGAACAAACAAAAAAAAACTGTCAACCAAGAATCCTATGTTCACCAAAACTGTCCTTCAAAAGTGTGGGAGAAATTAAGACAGTCCTAGACAAAAGCTGGGGGAGTCTGATACCACCAGACTTGTCCTACAAGAAACGATCAAGAGAATCCTACAGAGTGGGGGTGGGGGGGAAAGGACACTAGATAGTGTCAGAATCCATTATGGAGAAATAAAGATCTCAATAAAGGTTAATACATGATCAATTATAAAAGCTAGTATTATAAAAATGGGTTTTAACTCCACTTCCTGTTTTTTACATGATGTAGAGACTAATACATTAAAAAAAAATTAATGCCCTAAAAACTAATATTATTATAACTGTTTCTTAAGTCCACATTCATGTTGAAGAAGGATTTAAATAAGATATAGAGGGGCACCTGGGTGGCTGAGTCGGTTAAGTGACTGACTCTTGATTTCAGCTCAGGTCATGATCTCAGGGTCATGAGATTGAGCCCCACATCAGGCTCTGCACTGAGCATGGAGCCTGCTTAAGATTCTCTCTCTCTCCTCTTCCACTCACCCCCCTACAGGCTCACACTCCCTCACTCTCAATAGTATAAATAAATAAATGAGATATACAAAGACATACAAATGACTAATAAGCAAAAGAAAAATGCTAAACATCACTAATTAGTAGGGAAATGAAAATCAAAACCACAATGAGATACCACCTCACATCCAATAGGATGGCTATGAACAAAACAAAAAAACAGAAAATAGTAAGTGTTTGCAAGGATGCAGAGAAATCGGAACTCTGTGCACTGCTGATGAAATGTAAATCAGCACACCTGCTTTGGAAAGCAGTATGGTGGTACCTCAAAAAATTAAAAATAGAATTACCATATAATCCATTCTTAAAGAGATATCTGTACACCCACGTTCATAGCAGCATTGTTCACAATAGCTAGTTGTGGGAGCAACCCCAGTAACCACTGACCCATAAATGGATAAGTAAAATGTATACACATACAATGGACTATTAATTCAGCTGGAAAAAAGAAGAAAATTCTGCAATATGCTATGACATGGATGAACTTGAAGATATTAGTCTAAGTGAAATAGGCCAGTCACTAAAAAGACCACTACTACATGATTCCACTTACATGAGGTACTTAAGAGTTGTTAAAATCATAGAGACAGAAAGTGGAATGGTGGTTGCCAGGGGCTGGAGGGGAGGGAAGAATGGGGAGTTATTATTTAATACATAGAGAGTTTCAATTTTTACAAGATGAAAAATGCGACAGAGATAGATTATTATAGTATCTTATCCATAATATAATAATTATTAATGTATTTAATACCACTGAACTGTACCACTTACAATAATATTAATGTATTTAATGCCACTGAATTGTACCACTTAAAAATGATTAAGATATAAATTTTATGTTATGTGTATTTTGCCACAACAAAACATTTGGAAAAACAAGAGTAACATTAAAAGATAATTAAACACTGAAACTTCAATCTAGATCAGTACTGTCTAGTAGAATTTTATGTTAGAATTATCTGTAACTGCACTACCAGTACAGCAGCCATGAGCCATATACAGCTATTGGGCACTTGTAACGTGGCTAATGTGACTGAGGAACTGATTTTGAAATTTTAATTTTAATCAATTTAAATTCAAGTAGTCACATATGGCTAGTGGCTAACACTTGGACAGCAAAAGTCTACAAAATGATTGTTGAAAACCTTGCTATTGCCAATTATAAAGGCCCATTTAAAAATTCATGAGAAACTGTTAGAAGTAAAATTTTTCATATATTTTCTTCGAATTTAAAAGAATGATCAGGGGCACCTGGGTGGCTCAATCACTAAGCGTCTGCCTTCAGCTCAGGTTGTGATCCCAGGGTCCTGGGATCAAGCCCCGCATCGGGCTCCCTGCTCAGCAGGAAGCCTGCTTCTCCCTCTCCCACTCCCCCTGCTTGTGTTCCCTCTCTTGCTGTCTCTCTCTCTCTGTCAAATAAATAAAATTTTTAAAAATAAAAATAATGATCAGAAAGTAATTCTTTAAAAGTCTAACTTATAGTGTTATCTTTATAAAAAAGAGTTACGGTAGATAAAATTGTTTGATATTTAGTTTACATATCAGTACCCTTAGTTTATATCAGTACTTAGTTTATATAAGTACCCCTGAATGCATCTTAGAATTCTCTCACCAAGTATTTTCAAAGATTTCTTATCATTTGAAGTCATACTCCATCAAAATTCACATCTCTCACTAATAAACATTATCAAACTAATAATTATTTTTTTAAAAGTGACTTTAAATTCTGAATTCCAGTAAGAGTTAAATGCAACATGCCATTTGTGTTAATAAGACATACACATTAATTGCTAAAGTGCAAATTAATATTTAAGGCTTTGATTTTAATATCTAAAAATACCCATTCATTTAACCAAAATTGTTGAGGAAAAATTTTAACACTAAAAAAATGACCAATAAGAAAAAAACAAGTAAATAATTTGCCATGTTGTTTCTTAAAAAGTTTTATATGTCTATTGGTAGAACAACCAAGCACTTTATTCCTTGGATTCACAGACTGCCACCAATATTAAAATACAGGGGCACCTGGATGGCTCAGTCAGTTGAGTGTCCCAACTCTCAGTTGTGATCTCATGAGGACTGAGATCAAGCCCATGTTGGGCCCTGCTCTCATTGGGGAGTCTGCTTGAAGATTCTCTCCCTCCGCCCCTCCCCTCCCCCTGCTGGCACACTCTCTTCTAAAATAAATAAAGCTTTAAAAAAAATTAAAATACAAATAAAGTGTAATACACCCAATTGCTCCTGTTTGTCCCATATGAAAAGATTAAAGACGAATATGAGCAAAAAACACCTAACAGTATTCCTAATTTAATGAGTATATTTTGAAACAATCTATTGGCAATCCTGAATTGTGAAAAACTCACAAATGTTAGATATTGTTAGTAAATAACAAATGGAACAAACATCAAAACAGAAATGCCTATAGAAAGATATCAAATTATATCATAGAAAAGGACTATTTCATTAAGTGATCATTTCTACCAGTTGAAGTGAAATGTAATCAAAGTTTCTCAGACAGTTCCAATTCATTTTTAACATACGTGAATTTCTGGGATATAGAAACAAGTAACTTTTTAGGATGAATCATTGTTTTGGCTTTTTTTTTTTTAATTGAATTTTTTTTCTTTTGTTTCTCATTTTGTAACAATAACCCTTGTCAGGACATTCCCTAACTTCTTATGCTCATTCTCATCCTCACCAAAAGTAATACATTTAGGTCACAAAGCGCCCTCTGACGGTAGAATTGTTATTCCCTGAACTCCACAACAAAACACTGAACAGAAAAATCAAAACAAAATGTAACCACCAATGCAGAAATTTATCTGTTTCAAAACAACTGCTATGTGATAGTTACAGTACAGAGTCGACATAGATGGACACACTACTTCAAACTTTTTCAACAATCTATTAAATACTATAGTCTCTATCTTTTATGTATCATTTAAGATATGAAAAAGCATCTCTACTACATTAATCAGTACATAAGATCCTAAGAATAATAATCTAGGATAAAGCTTATGGCCTGTCCAATTCAATGGGATTAAGTAATATTTGGGGGTAAAATAATTATCTTTCATAATGTCAAAACACATACCTGACTTCTTCTGATAACCCACTAAGCTGCTATCTTGTATATTTAATCCTCTGTATTTTTACGTAATATATTCTACTAAGGGAAGAGAATCCTATAATTTATAATTCCCATGCAAAATATTAAACATAACCTTAAGTAATCAAACTATTCAATTAATTAAAAAGGAACTTTTTAAAGTATAAGTAATAAAAATTCATGTCAGGAATTTATGCAAAAGAACAACCTTCATACTGAAATGAAATACCAAGAGATTTTTCTCATTTGCTATACTTTCTTCATCTCCTGCACCATACATCACAACTTAAGTTCAGAAGGGGGTTTAAAATTTTTCAGTTACTGAGGAAAAATGATTTCATTATATAATAATGCTAAGACAAGTACACTAATTCAGTTTATAGAAAAATCTACTTGTGTATGTTAGAGAAAAAAAGGATTTTATTTCTTAACTGTAATAAATTCAGTGACACTTTTATTTCTCAAATATTATACATAATTCATGTTTTCCTTTTATTTTCTTTACAAATTATTTTGCTTTCAGTCTTCAAAGATTCCATAGCATAGTCTGTTTTTTCCCTTACCTCTAAGATTCTTCCATGTTTTCCCCCCCAAGGAAAATCTTCACAGGTGCCTATATAAAACTTCATTAGTGAAATACAAATCAAAACCACAATGAGATATCACCTCAAGCCTGTCAGAATGGCTGTCATCAAAAAGTAAGAAATAACAAGTGTTGGAGAAGATTTGGAAAAAAGGGAATGCTCATATACTATTGGCAGTAATGTAAACTGGTGCAGCCACTATGAAAACTAGCATGGAGGTTCTTCAAAAATTAAAAATAGGGCACTCCTGGTTGGCTCAGTTGTCTGGGCATCCGATTCTTGATTTTGGCTTGGTTCATGATCTCTGGGTCATGGGATCAGCTCCGAGTCAGGCTGCACACTCAGCACAGAGTCTGCTTGGGATTCTCTCTCCCTCTGCCCCTCCCCCCACTGGTATGATCTCTCGCTCTATAAAAAATAAATAAATCTTTAAAACCAAAATAATTAAAAATGCAACTACCGTATGATCCGGCAATTCCACTTCTGAGTATATATCCAACGGAAACAAAATCCCTATCTTGAAAAGATATCTACACCCCCATGTTCATGCATCTTTATTTATAAGAGCAAAAACATGGAAATACCCTGTGTTCATCGATGAATGAATGGGTAAAGAAAATGTGGTAGAGATATATAATGGAATATTATTTAGCCATAAAACAGAAGGAAACCCTAGCTATTTGTAACAGCATAGCTGGACCTTGAGGGAATTACGCTAAATAAGTCAAAAGCAAATATTGTATGATTTCACTTATATGCAGAGTATTTCTTTTTTAAACCCACAAATTCATAAATAAAAAGTACAGATTGGTGGTTGCCAGAAGCTGGGGGGAGTGGTGCAAAAGGTTAAGGGTGGTCAAAAGGTACAAACTTCCATTTAAACATATATATGTCCTAATTAATTACTTAATTAAAAAGAGGGCGTGCCTGGGTGCCTCAGTCAGTTAAGCATCTAACTCTTGATTTCAGCTCAGGTCATGATCTCAGGGTCGTGAGATGGAGCCCCAAGGCGGAGCCTCCTTAAGATTCTCTCTCTCTCCCTCTCCTTCTGCCCTTCTCCCCATGCTCTCTCTCTAAATAAATAAATCCTGGGGATATAATATACAACATGGTGACTATAGTTAATAATACTGTATTGTACATTTGAAAGTTGCTAAATCTTTTTTTTTTAACATTTTATTTATTTATCTGAGAGAGAGCGTGCACACAAGCACATGCACATGAGGTGGGTGGGAGAGGGGAGGGAGAGGCACAAGCAAGCAGACTCTACCCCTAAGTGTGGAATCCTATGTGGGGCTCCATCCCAGGACCTTGAGATCATGACCTAAGCTGAAATCAAGAGTGGGCTGGCCACTTAACCACTTAACCAAGTGAGCCACTCAGGCGCCCCTAAGAGAATAGATGTTAAAAGTCCTTATCATAAGAAAAAAAACATTTAACTATGTGCTGCAATGGATGTTAACTAAACTTACTGTGGTAATCATTTCACAATATATACATACATGAAATCATTATGTTGTACACCTAAAATTAATACAAGGTTATATGTGAATTATCTCTCAATAAAAATAAAAAGAGCTAACGGAGGAAGGAAAGGATAAATTATTACGAAAAACGGGAAGAAACTTGTAATTTATTCACTGAAGGGTTTGTGCTATAGATTTTCTTTTCTCTTAAAAGAATAAACAAAGGTATAACCAAAGAATAAAAGGATGTAATAAATATTACTCAATTATCTGTCAAACAATACTCTTCAGAATATTCAGGATTTTTGTTTTCAGAATATTCTTTAATTAGAAAAGGCAAGACAAATTCTGATCAGTGATAAAAACATAAGATTATTCTAAAATTAAAAGAAGTATCTATTATGCGAGCTACTCTCATAAATCAAACCCTTACTATTTAATTTATACACATCAGGCTTATCTGAGAAGAATGTAAGGCAGTGTGCAACATTATATACTTAGAAAGAAACAAACCAAGATAACATAAACTAAGAGTAAGACGAAATTTCAAACAGTGGGAGTAAGTACAAACAAATGGAACCTAGATTATACCTTCACTAGCCTCTTTATCCTTTGCCAAATTCCTCACCCACTTAGCATTCTCATCTGATTTGACCATTCCTAACCCAACCTAAGAAGTCCCTGGGTTTTTCTCTCTCTTGCTCCTGGACAGCTGAGCATTAATGGAGAAAAATCAACTAATCACACTTATTAAACCAATTCACTGAACATTCTTGGTATACAGCCTCAGCAAGTCATCTGTGATTTTTTTTTCACAATAACTACTGGAAACTATCTTCTGTCTTCTTAAGCCACCATAATCATCCCAATTCCTTTCCCTTTTCACAGACTACTATTTCACTGAAAAGTCAGAGCTTGTCTAATGTGAACTTACTCAACTTCCCTACTCTCCATAAATAATTACCTCTGTATCTTTATTATTTCCTGTCACATGTCTTAAATCAGTCCAGAATAAGCAGTGAACTGTTGTGGTATGGACCAAACAGAAAGCATCCAGATCTCAAATTAGTATCTCCCAAAAGCAGTGCTGATACTGGAAGAAAAAAAAAAAAAAAAGCTGGACAGGAAGTCCTTAGAACAGTCTATCAAGCAGAACATGGTATTTGAGAAGGGAAGATTGCATAGTAATTTTAGCTAGCAATGAACATAAGGGGTATATGAGTAGAAAGGGTGTTACCAAGTACGCATAGCATAAAGACAGCAAAAGGAATAATTGGTGACATTCAGAAATGTGTACCAGTAGGCTCTGTATAAATTTAAGCCAATAATGGGCCCAATCATGAGATTAGGGTCCAGGAACCCTTTCTCTAAGACAAAAGGACCTTTCTAGTACCTTTTTTCCTAAGAAAAACACTAAGAAGAACTAAATGGAAACTAAGCAGAGGTTAGGCAGTAGTGTGCTAATCTAACACCTAATTCTCTAAGGAAAAAGTCGTTATTTGTAGCACTTCCCAATTTCCGCATTATGCATACTACTAACCATGGTCAATTTCAAAATACCAATATGGCATCAGAGAATGCCAGAATGGGGAAAAGATGCATAGTAGCATACCATTACAGTTTTTCTACCATACATATATAATAGACTTAGGCAAAGAGTATAGGTAATAAAATATTTGGGAAGTGAAATTGCTTTAGTATTTATTATCTTTAATATAATTTCAAAAATAAACTGAAAATGTTAAAAGCATAAAGTGCCTCTCCCAATTGAGATACACTAAAGAAAAATATAATTCCATAAAACTTACTCCAAAACTAATATATTCAATTAATTGCTAAGCAAAACTAAGTTAATTTCAGAGGCCAAAAGAAATTTGATCACTAAAAACAAGAAGATATTGAAGACTTCACTTGGCCACAATATTAGCTTCTTTTACTTTAAAACACTGTAACCAATACATAGGACCCTAAGTAGTTTTAGGTCTTTTCAGGACAGCTTTCCCTAAAACAGTCTAAGCAAGGCAGTGTATGTGAAGTTCTTCCAGAAACTTACATACTAGAAACCAGAGCTCTGCTGGCAGAGCAGTATTAGAAAAGTTCATAACCTCATTTAAGGAGAGAACTGCATATCTCCATGTCAAAGATCATGACTAAGTACCCTGGCCCTGGAGACTACCAAAACTGGCTTTCAATTTAGAAACACCCATCTATTGGGCACCTGATTGGCACAGTTTGTTGGGAGTCTGACTCTTGGTTTTGGCTCACATTACGATCTCAGGGTTATGGGATTGAGCCCCACATTGTGCTCTGTGCTCAGTGGAGTTTGCTTAAAGACTTTCTCTCCCTCTACCCCTTCCCCCTGCCGTGTGCACATGCTCTCTCTCTCTCATAAATAAATCTTCTTTAAAAAGGCAAAAAAATACCCACCCAGGATGATTATTAACACTGCTGACATTCTAATAAGCCACAGCATTTTTTTAGTAAATACTGGTTTCAAAAGCACATATATAAAATGTATATATAATATAATATATATACACACTCCATTATACTTGAAAAGGGCAGACTAGTAGGGCTGTCTAAAGACAAACTGATAAAAGAACACTATGAGGGACACCTGGGTGGCTCAGTTGGTTAAGTGTCTGCCTTCAGCTCAGGTCATGATCCCCAGGGTCCTAGGATCGAGTCCCACATCAGGCGGCTTGCTCAGCAGGAAGCCTGCTTTTCCTTCTGCCTGCCACTCCCCCTGCTTATGCACTCTCTCTCTCTCTCTCTGACAAATAAATAAAATTAAAAAAAAAAAAAAAACTATGAAAAGCAATCCTGTGAAAATGGTTAAAGAATGTAAGCTTCCTAATAAAATGAACAGAGATTGCTTTATGAGATAAAACAATGAGGTCAAAAAAACATGCTTAACAATGTGTTTGACAAACATGACTTTTCATACAGATTACCATTTAAGAACCTGGGGTTTACTCTTTTCTAAAAGTAGAAAGGTAATTTGCCTAAAAAGAACACTGAGGTTTATTCCAAAGTTTTCCGTGTTCTAAATTCTTCCTATATAGAATTAGCCTATTAAAACTTGAGCACATTAAAACTTTAGCACTTGTCTCTCCCTTGGACTAAAATTAAGGAAAGGATAAAATTCATCATACATAAGCTTTTATCAAACATCTGTAGTAATGTAATATACCTAAGTTAATGAAAAAAAATTTAGAAACATGTCAAATGTTTCTAGATTTGCAAAAGAATGGTTAAACATAACTAAAAAATAAATAAATAAATAAATATAACTAGCACAAATGAAAAATACCAAAGGTAGTAAAAGGATGAATATGGAGGCAAATTCCTGATAAATTCATTCAATTTCAAAACAAAAATGAACCATTTGAGAAATTCTTATAATAAAAGAGAATTAACACAGATGAGACAGAATTCATGCTTTAACCATTGCCAAGATACCACAATAGCCTCAATTAACTAAAAATTCATTTCCCAAAAAAACTATTACAGGTTTATTCATATATTATAATAAATATTTATGACTAAGGTGTTCTCACCACAAAAAACGACAATGGAAACTATGCAAAGTGATGGATATGTTAATTAGCTTCATTATGGTGATTACTTCACAATGTATACATATGTCAAATCATTAAGTTATATATCTTAAATATATATGGTTTTTTATTATCAATTATACTTCAACAAAGTTGGAAAAATATTTATGAAAAATTTAAAAATGTGCTGAAAACTTTATTGTAAAGCCATACGATATAACACTTCATCTTACACTTGTTGAAACAAAGAGCGAACCATTTCTAACATTAAAATCTCTTTCATTTTACTTACCAATAACTGTTCTTGGTCTTTCTTGGCATCCTCGTAAGAGGAGGGTCCAGACATCCAAGGTGGTAATGGAGTTTACAGGTATCACACAATAAAAGAAGATGTTGATCATGGTTCTTCTTACAAATTCCACAACTTTGAATAAAGGCAGCAAATAAAGGATTAGAGTAATAATTATCTTAGTGAAACAGCTATTCATAGCGTATTTTTCAAATTTCAAAATTTCACCTTGATTAACTTAAAATTTCTTCTGTTAAAATCAAATATCTTTTCATAACACATGCTTTTTTATAACATAATTCTTATTAGTTCTAAATATTTTTGAGACTGTAGAAAAATAGCTGGATCTAATATAAATATTGCTCTAGACTCAAACTTTTCAGAGAAAGTCATCTATAAGATAGTATTCTCAACATCATCACTATCTTAATTTTAATTATCACTTAAAATTCATTTAATATTAGCTTAATTTTTCTCTAGAAAAGTTAACTACTGAACAAATAATTTTTCCAATTTTCTACTTCTCTAAAACTATAAAAGTTAATTCACAAACAAAATTCAGTTTATTTTCTACCATTAATTACAAACCTTTCAAAAAGTGTTGGAACATAAAAATAAGCTAAATTTATAAATAAGACTTTTCGAAATCTGACTTTGAGTCTTAAAAATATACCAATTGTTTTTTTGTTTTTTAAGATTTTATTTATTTATTTGACAGAGAGAGACACAGCGAGAGAGGGAACACAAGCAGGAGGAGTAGGAGAGGGAGAAGCAGGCTTCCCGCAGAGCAGGGAGCCCAATGTGGGGCTCAATCCCAGGACCCTGGGATCATGACCTGAGCCGAAGGCAGGTACTTAACGACTGAGCCACCCAGGCGCCCCTACCAATTGTTATTTATTGCAAAGAATGGGGCGTTTTACTATTGGTGTTACTGTTACTTTGATTTTTGTTTGTTTTCAAGGAATTCAACTTCTCTTGTGAAAAAAGGAAACTTTACTCCTAGAGCACAAGCACCTCGACCTGAAAATCCAGGGTCTTTTTTATATTGGGAACATAAAGAGTGAAGGAGAAGTTGAGAATCTATAAGAGCCATCCATCCATGTACAGAAACAACAATGATATTTGAATTTTTAAGTTATCCTAGAAAAAAAAAGATCATATAAATGCAACAACAACTAGTACTTGGTCTCAATGTTGCTCAGAGTGAAAAAGAAAAATCACCTAAAATACATTCTGAAACAAAATGAACTGTTGTAGTGATAAGTCAGAAGCACTATGATATGTGTGATGGTTCCAAATGAACCAACTTTGTTTAGAAAAGCTAGACTGAGAATGTGCTAGTCTTCATATTGTACATTAAAACACTAGTGGGCTTTTCTTACATTTCAAGGAAGTCATTTGCTATTACCTACAGAGGGAGCCTCCAACCAAGAATGGAAAGTAATTATGGAGATTGATATCGTTGTTATTCCTGCTATTTCTGAGAAAGGAAGAAGTTGTGGGGAGAATATTTATATATTTACATAAATATATATAGGTATGTATGTGAATATATACATTTGTATGTGTATATAACTTTCCCCACTTAATATGATCAGTTACATTAAAAAAGTAAGATCCTAACCTATTCATATATGGAAAGAAGTCTTGGCTATGTAAAATTACTATAAATGGTGACCAGTATAAACTATTGAGACAAAAAAGTAAAAAACAAAAACACTTGTGTAAATAAATTACAACTGAGCACAGAAAAAAAGATTCAAATCTAGAACTTATCTTCATTATCCACCACTGTACAAAGACAGTAATTCACTGTCTATGATACCTATCACTACCTAAAAACACATGAAAAGCTCTAAAACTAATTAAAGTAAAATAAAATATAAATTCACATTTATATATCGTTTTTAATTATTTAAGAAAATGATCATCTACATTATTTAAAGTCACTTTCCAATTCCCCAAAGAGGACTGACTGTTCATTTCCACGGAACTTTTGGACATACATCTCCACCTATTTAAAGGATATAAGTCACTTATCATTAAAAGAGAAGCAAAAATCTCTTCTGTCATTCAACCTAAAAAGCATCTTTGATGAAGATATTCATAAAATGAATTTCAAATGCATTTAACAGAAATTCTAGTACAGACATAATTCATTCACAAATATTTGAAGCATCTTGTTATTAAAAGTTTGAGTTTAAAAAAACAATATTAATCTGTTATCATTTTATTACTTGCCTATAAAGTACTGCAGGAAGAATAGATGTCTTTTGTGTGCCTCCTTCTTTTTTACTTGGTTTTCTCTCCTTGGGTGCTCGCAAAATTGCCGGTATGTTCAACTTCTATTGATTTGAACAAATGCAGTTTATTTTGTTTTAAAGAAAAAATATAAAGCAACATTCTCCTCTATTTGCCACTCAAGTCAACTAAATATGCTAGAATTGTGAAGAAGAAATGTTTTACCAGCTATTATACCAGCAAAAAGAATTAAAATGAGTTTCTGTCTCATAGTTACATCCATTAGAAACCTATATTTACATACTTTCATCAATTTTCAGTGGAACACTAAAACATTATGAAAATTAAACTTCTACTTTGGCTTTAAAAAGTGAAAGACAAGGACAAGTATTTAAGAGCTTAAAAAAAAAAAACACACACACAATACACTTGACAAAAAGAATATTGAAGCAGTTTATTTTCCTCAACATGCCAGTTACACTGGTGCTCCATAGGTTAATTAGAAAAATTATCTTATTGGACCAAACTCTCCACAAAATGAATGGGATTCTTTTTGGTTTTCTACTAATCTGTAGTATGCTGGCTTCTGAGACAGCAACCATCTATCAAAGTCATTTCTCAGTGGCCCGGTGGGCCGGCATCTGTTCAACCAACTGGAAAAAAGTGTCATGCAAGTGGTACAAATGATTTCTACTTCTGTGTATTTTACATTTGCACAAGGAAATGGGTGAACTTTTGTTAAAAAGTCATTTAATAAATGAAAACACCCTTATATGGTAGATAATTTTTTACACTAAATAGGAGATTCTTATGAGATGATCTTGCAAACCAAGCCAAAAGATAATGCTAGCTTGGCAAATAAACTAGTAATAGTCTTGTACTCAACATTAACTTCTCTAAATATAAAACACCATAAATATAAAACACCAAAAAAAAATCCAAAAATCCATCAACAACCTATCAATAGGAAGAAAGGTCAACTCGTCATAGGTGACTGCTCATTCTCACCTCTTAAATTACGTTATTCATTATTATATAAGCCACATACATCCTGTTCACAAAAGCAGCATCTTCAAAGCTAGCATAGCACAATACATATCAGTATGTATTACTTTCTAAAATACTAAGTCTACACGAACTGTATGATAAATTTGACCCTACGTAAACCTCTGAAATAAGTACAATGAAAAATATCTCTTCTTTGATAAGCCTCCTTCACAAATAAGACTACTTTCATCGTAAAAGGACCACAATGAGTCTCCATCATCCTCTAAAATACACTGAAATTATCTGAATGAATTTTTAATTTATGTGTTATATACACAGTACTAAAAAAAAAAAAAGCATTCAAAAAAATCTATTTGGCAATGATTCTTCTTTTCAACACCAAGAACTTTAACCAGCTAAAAATGCTCAAGGATAAAGTAATTTTTGTCATTACCACAGTGATATCTACTGAAGGTGAAAAACTACATTTTAACATTAAAGTTTCAAAACCCATCTCTTACACAGCTCAAAACCAAATCAACACAAAAATGAATCTCTCTAGTTTGCTTTTTAAATTTTGCATCTAAAAAAAAGGGAACTAAATATAAAAGAAGAACAGGATAGGAAAAAAAATGTGGCAAGGAATCTAACTGCTAAATTAGAGATTAGAAGAATTTGATAGGAGTAACTCATGCTTCAAATCTTAGTTTCATCACAAATGACAGGTCAATCAGTTAGAACCAATGAAAAAATTTTGCAAACAAGATAGCTGTTAAAACAACCAAATTAGGCTACAGGTTCTCAGTAGGCAGTTTTCAATGCTCTAGATGTATTTCAGGCATTATCATTACCCCAGATGATTAGTTGCCCCTAATCAAACAGAATTTTTTAGTTAGGAAAATTGTATCAGAAATCTGATCTTTGGAAATAATACAGAGAGTAAGAATAGGAGATAGCAATTGGAAAGAAACTAACCTGCCCTGTGATTCTGCCTAGTAAGGCCCAAATTCCCTGCCCTTCACTTCGAAGTTTTCCATTCAGGTTCTGTAGTTCTTCTAAAGATTCACAGAGCTACAATGTAAATAATCCGAATCAGTAAACCATTAAAATACATAGTAAAACATGGGAAAATTTAAATAATTTATCAACAAATGTCCAAAAGTATCTGTATTGATAATCCATATTTTTAACATGTTTTGTCATGATACCCTGAGAGGAGGCTATCCAGTTATTGAATAAGCAGCACCAATAAGATATAAGCATTTTGTTTCATGTTAGCATTTTTACTGATAATATCTATATTTATCATTGCGTTATAGTTTTCTACATAATTTCAAACACATTCTGCTAATTAATCCTTGAGTTTTTAAAGATGCATTTCGACCATTTTCTCAAAGAGAAAACTAAAGATCATAGGATTTCTGTGACTTGACCAAGATCATAGAACTAGCAAGAATCCCCAGGTCTTCCAAATATAATCCCAGTACTCTTTTCTTTCACTACAGTGTGGCTGATATTGGAAACGTACCTCTTACTAATTTTTTATCACTTAAAATGTTATCTAACAATAAGTCAGTATCAGCTTTGAATACTTGTGTTACTTATTCCCTAACATTTTAGCCACACCTGCTTTTATAGGATATTTCTTTTGATCTCCCTCATCATTACAATGAAGATGCAGAATGGAAATTTAAATTGGGAGGTATTTTTCTTAAATCAAAAGTAACATCGCAAAACAATTCAAGATAAAAACAGTAATGTAAAGGAAGTTTCTAAGTTTTCTACAGACTTAGCAAAGTTCTATAGTACACTAGTTAGGAACAAGGAATGGAGTCAGATTGGCCTCAAACCCCAACTCTATGACTTGACTACCTACGTGAGTCTGGGCAAGTAACTTCACCTCCTTAGCCTCTAAAAATTGGAGCCATAATTATAGCTCACATTATAAAACTGAAGTGAAAATTATATGAGTTAATATATGTAACATGCTCAAATTGTACCTAGCACATAGGAAGTACTTAGTTTTATGGATGATAATGAAGACAGTAAAATAGGAAGTGTAGAGAAGGGCCTAAACACTTCATAAGAATTTCAAAATGAGACATAAATAGAAAATCCCTAAAGTAACAAATAACATCATCAATAGGTCTATAATATCATGTTGTTTTGTAACCAACTTACCTTATTATATTCCACGTGGAGCTTTTCCTGTTCGTTCTCTAATTTATCCTTTATATTCTTTTGTTCAGCCATATTTTCCTGAATTTGAATCATGCGCATATTTCTCTCTATTTAAATTAAATATCCAATTTTACTTTAGTAGAAAATAAAAGCTGATTTACAAAACACACAAAGGAAGAAGACAGCCATAAAGATCACATGGATAATCTTACATTGTTTACAACACTTTTAACCCTATTCACAAATACAGGAACTCAGCATTTTGTAACAACCCACAACTTACTAGGAAAATAAACATGCTTTTTCCTTAATATATTTAGCATGGCTAATAAATATCTAAAAATTGACAGTATAACAAATATTTTCAATAGCAAATTGTTCTCATTGACAATGTGCATATATTAGTGTCTATACTGACCAAAATAATAATTCACAAAATCAGCAGTGAGAGCAGGTTGCTTATGCTTTCTCCTTCCATCCACACTAGAACTAGTATCTGAATTGTCCACTGGAAAGATATCTGTACTGATCCCCATTAGCTCTGCTTTCCGCATCAGCTTACGAATGGCTGAAGCACTGCTAGTGAGTGGTCTGGGCAATTTTTCCCTTGGAACCCAGGCCTGGGGTCTGGTAGATCGAGCTAGTTCTGCTTTGGCACGATACTGCTGAAGCCGGGCATTGATCCTTGCCTATAAGAGAAATGCATACAAATTTTAAAAGATATTAAAATGTAACATATTCCCTATGATTTCTACTTGCATGCTTAGAGAAAGTAAAGATAATCAGAATTTCCTATATCAAGGTAAGTTATATCTATCCACAGTTATTAAGATATACTATTATTATTCTTGGGTTATAATAAAGTAGGTCTACTCCTAGTAACTACTCTATGTCCTAAACTATGATCAGAGTTGTCAGCAACTAATATGATTAAACTGAAGTTTCTCTTCTCAGTAACTCCAAGTCTCTATAAATTCATCTTAATTTACCTAGAAATACATTTTAAAAGATGGGCAAACTGATCAGATCCTTTACATAAACAAACAATGGAATAGACTGAAAAAAGATATGTCCAATATACTGCACTGATAGAATAATTTCCTCTAAGCCCCATTTTTCAATGTATTTGGAAATATGCTTCATAAAAGGCTGCTCTGTTGACTAGATGAGGGGTACTCATCAGCTACAAACTACACTCACCATTTACCTTAATTACAATCCACTTCCTAGGTAACTAACCACATTTCATAACTATACATCACATGTCATTGGCACACACACACAAGATCTAAAATCCATAACCTTGAAAGAAAAAACATGACTTTTGGCATGAATCCCATACCTGTGCTTCTGGTGACAGTTGCTTCTCCCTCTCTTGCAAAGACATTTTACAATAGGATTGTAGAGCCAAGTAGTTTTTTCTCTTCCATTTTCTGTCTAACCTATCTGCATGCTGCTTACAATAAGCAAAAAATGGATCTGCTATATCCTATACCAAAAAACAGAAGGGGGGGAGTGAACATTTTTACTACAAAGGGTCATAAACAAACTAACACAAGAGATAATATTTCCTTTTTGAAGAATCTCCTACAGTGTTGATATTTCTAAAATAAATTACAAAAGTAATTTTTACCCATAATGAAAAAAATTGCTACTTTTGAAACTTAATCTTGTATATCAATCTCAAATTAACAACTACTTTTTTCTTTAAAGGGCCTTATAGAGAAATCAAATCTTATACATTGTACCTTGTGTACCTAAAAAAATAATCCCTGTTTAAAACAAATAAGATTTTAATAATCTTAGGTAGTGGCCATTATTAAATATTAAAGTTATGCATACACAGATTAATATTATAAGACAATATACCCAGAAAATACAGGACTAGCCAACACAGATTAAGTGGAGCATTTTTAACTGGCTAGCAATGAATGCATGGACATATTCTACCCAGGACAACTGAACGCGTTAAGTATCACCATTAACTCTTTATATAACTGTAAAAGCTCAAATGGAAAACAGAGGTCTCTCACACCCATCTCTCATGATACTAACCTAATGGGTTACTCTTTTTATTCATAAGGAGTAGGGTAGGTAGGTAGGAAGGAAGAAAAGGAGGGTGGGAAAAGAAAAGAGAAGAGGAGATAAAAGAAGAGAAAAGAGAAAAGAAAAGAAAAGAAGAAAAGAAGAGAAAATTTACTCTATCAAAAAAGTAATTTGTAAGGGCGCCTGGGTGGTTCAGTTGGTTAAGCGACAGCCTTTGGCTCAGGTCATGATCCTGGAGTCCCGGGATCGAGTCCCACATCGGGCTCCCGGCTCAGCGGGGAGTCTGCTTCTCCCTCTGACCCTCTTCCCTCTCGTGCTCTCTCTCATTCTCTCTCTCTCAAATAAATAAATCTTTAAAAAATAATAATAATTTGTAAATAGCCAAACCATGTAAACTGCATTGTAACTGCCAACAAAATAATGGGGAGTTCATGCTTTAGATCTGTCCTAAGGAGGAGAAATAAAGATAAGCTCTCCATACAGTTTTTATATAAGTTATGTTAAAAGAGTGTCTTAGAGTACGGTGGGGTTTTACAACCCAAAGAGAAATGATGACACTAAAAAAGCAGCAAATGAAAAAGAACAGAAAGGGACATAATAATAATAATAATAACAGCAACAACAATAAATTTAAGGTAACCTTAAAATAAAGTACATGATTCAATTCTGTAGTGTGATATCCACAGATGTCACAATATAGCACTGTGGATAACACCACGGAATTTGGAAACACAAAAGCCTGCAAATCTTGGGTCAGCTCCAAAATTTATGGGTTTTACAGCTTCAAACAAGTTGCTACACATCTCTGGGTCTCTTAACTTATTCGTAAAACAGATTTAATAATAACTACTTCGTACAGTTATAAAAGTAAAGAAACAAAAAGGTAGGTAGGAGATTGTTCACACACACACACACACACATGCACACACAGCTGCCTTCTCATGACATGCTGTAAATCTTGGTGACAGATGATGATAAATGAAAATAAAGATTATATTGAACCTCAGCCAAAATGGCCAGATCTAGAGAAGTATTTTATTGTTTTAAAGTAGGTAAGGTTGAAACTGAGTTATCAGAAGTAGGATTCATGCTTACATAGCTGAATTAAACCTTAGGGCCAAGACACTGAATTAGGAAAAAGACCAGTCATCTCTGGTCTACAAGATAGCTGAAAAGGAACAAGTAACCCAGGTAATTTTTTAAATTAATTAATTTGGGATTGGAGGACAATAAACCTAATTCTAAGGCCAGAATGACCAAGGAATTAATGTTGTTCAGAGAATGAAGAGATATAACAAGCAAATAACTATGAGAGAAACCACTGTCTTCCAGTATCTATTCTCCCCGTCTTCCCCTTAGTAGAACCCTTCGAGTTTTTACCGAGTAAATGGTTACCCTGCCAGAAACTCTCTGCTCCAGCCTCCTTGCATTTAGATATGGCCATGTGCTAAGTTCTGGAAAATGAGAGGGGTGAAAATTCCAGACTATGACCTTGAAAGGGAACTGCCTACTCTTAATCTTCTCTTTCCCCCTTCCAATGGGTGGAACCCAAAGTAGAGATAAACCATCTCTGACGTGTAAGAAAGTACAACAGACTAAAGGAAGATGAAACAACAATAAAAGCACCTAATCCCTAGAACCAGACTCCCCCGAATATCAAATCAGTCTAGAATCTTGTATTAGAGCTAATTCAACTTCTTCATTCTTTAAACCACTAATTATTTGGGTTTTTTAAACCAGTTGAAATAGTGTCCTAATTAATGTATTGGTTAACTTGGAATATCCTTTCAAACTGCTTAGAGAAATGGAACTTTCAAGAAAGTTTCCCAATGGAAAAGGGAAAGATAAAAACATTTATCTGAATGTCTACTATGTGCCAGGCACAGGTGCCTTTTAACATACTATCTCACTTATTCTGTATCACTACCACTTGAGATAAGTTATTATTTTAAATCAATTTTATGGATAGAAAACTGAAAATGAGAGAGGTTAAGTTGATGACCCAAGACCCGTGGCTAATAAGTAAGATCTCTCTTTTCAACCACTACCTGACTGATTAGATTCATTTAAGGAGGTCTCTAAATAGAGATGAGTAAAGCCCAACTCTGGGAGATTCTGATTCAGTAAGTCTAAGGCAAAGGTTTTAAATGAGAATGCTTTGAGAAACAGTACCAATAAACATAAATGAGTAAAGGAGGCTTGAAAGAAGCTATAAAATTACAAGACAAAAGTAAATGATGTTGGGGGAAAGGGGAAAATAATGAGGAAATGAGAACTGTAGGGTTTGTGACAAACTGGAATGTCCCACTTATAAAAGCATTCATATTCAAGACTTTATAACACCTCCCATCAAACAAAATCTATCCACAGGTCAAATTTAGTCTGTGGGCCTCTGGATTGCATGATTTAGTCTAAAATCTTTAAAAAAAAAAATTTTTTTTTAAACAAAGCTCCTTAAGTTTAAAAACAGTGTATTTTTAAGCAAGTAAAAGATGCTTTATTGGTATCTTGATAATAAAACTGAAGTATGTATTGAAACCAGAAAAGTGTAAATACTACAATAAGTTAGGAGCATATGTGTCTTCCAATTGTAACACCATCAATGTTCTTGTCTACCACACCTCAACCACCTAATTGCCATGACTATACCTACATTCTGCATTCTCTCCATAATTTAACGCCTAAAATATCATTCTCTGAGCATCACCTTTTATCTGTCCTGGTCACTCCATCTGAGACTCAAGTTTCTAACACATTTGGATCTTCAGGGTACTGACTTTCCACCTCCTGACTGCCTACAGCCCACGCACATCAGATGACCACCCATCTTTACCTGACTATTCCATCAGTTCATTACTCTTCTGCACGGAGCAAGGACTCTTTCTTGTCCTCATCTAGTTTCACTTAACAAAACCTGAAGCACAGGGAACTCCAACTCTCCCCTGTACCTTGCACTTGTACCTGAGCAGCTGAACACATTCTCAAATTAATTTATTCTCCATTTTCATAGGTAACTATTGAATAACTTCATCTCTCCCTCAGATCTTCACTAGCTCCTCCTTATTCCTGACTTGCAGATGCTGACCATGTTTCTTTTTTCACTAGAGAGGGTTGGGAAGGGAGGAAAAAAGCAACAAAGTGACAATTTCCATAACCTCCAATCACTGATTACATCAATGTATCTGCATCCACATCCACATCCTCTGCCTGATCTTCTGTTACTATGGATAAACTGACCATTGTTCTTGTTTAAGATTAACTTTCTTTCCTCTATCAATTCAACTTCTCTCCTGCATTTTTTTCTCTCTACTGGATCACTCCACTCAGCATATTTGAGCATACAGCATACAAAACATACTGTAATTATCTTTTTTAAAGCTTTAAAGATCTTCTTTGGGCTCCCATATGCTGCTCAACTTCTAAACTCCTCTTTAAAGGAAAATTCTAAAGGCCTGTCCATATTAGCTATCTTTAATTCTATTCCACTCCCAAGTTTTCATGACTACTACCAACCACTTTCACCCTTCCCTCCTATGGTCTCAACACAATTGGTGGTCCTTTTAGACATTAGTTGGTTCACATGTACTCTATGAAAAACTCTTAGGGCTTTCCATCTCACAGTAAAAATCCAAAGTCCTGGGCGCCTGGGTTGCTCAGTCAGTTAAACATCTGCCTTTGGCTCAGGTGGTTCTGGGATCGAGTCCCACGTCGGGCTCGAAAAAACTCCAAAGTCCTTCCCATGTTCTTCCAAGTCCTACACGATATTCTACAACCACCTTCCTCCCCTCTTACCAACCCTAGTCCCTAACTCTGTACCAGCCTCACCAGTCTCCTTGTTGGTCCTCAAACCAAGCATGTTCCTATCTCAGTCTCTGCATATTCTGTTCCCTCTACCTGTAATGCTCTCCTCTCAAATAAATATATGTTCCCTACCACCTTCCTTACATATTTTCATAAAATCTCACCAGCATTACCCTACCCCCTTACTCTCTAAATACTTTACCTTGCTTTGTATTTTTTCACAGTACTTAGCACAATGTTGGGTTTTTTTGTTTTTTTTTTTGTTTTTGTGCTGTCCTCTCCCCACCTGCCACTCAAATGTAAGCTACCTTAAAGAACATATGTTTTGTCTGTTTTCTTCAATGCCATCTGTATAGGGTCTGTAACAATGCTTAATACCAACAGGTCAATATATCCGCTGAACACATATACTGAATAAATGAGAATAAAACACATTAATTTGCAATCCTTAAATGCTAAATGTAAAATATAGATAAGGTAAAAAAAAAATAGTAAGTCCTTATAGATAAGATAAAAAAAATAGAAGTTTCTGATTCTTCCAGGAAAATTTCTTTCTGTATTTGTATTACTTTTTGTCCATACTAGACACTTGTGACATCTTTTAATATCATCCTGTATGGTTGTTTAACATTTCACTGTGTTTATTGTTTATCCCCACGTAGGTGAATACTGTGCCTTAAAGCTATTTTCATGCTCCTTGACAGACTTCTCCACCCCAGTACCTAACTTACTGCCTTGCACATATGCATAGGCCCTCAATCATGATTGACTGACTTCACTGAGTGCTACAAAGTTACTTTTGAATATACATTTCACTGCTGAGTAATATATAGGTCACCTCTTAACATAACTGGGTTTTAGAACATGAATTCAATACGGACTATATATATATTCATATTCCACAAATGCTTGCTGAGTTCAATTTTCTGTCAACTGTTTGACATAAGATAATGGAAAAATCTACTAGAGTGAAAATATGAGAAAATTTTTCATTTTTAATAAGAAGAGAACCCTTGTTCTCTTCTTTTGAATTCTAAAATGAAGTGCTTAGGATCATTCCAACAATATTGAGACCAACAAGCTTAACAACAACAACAACAAAAAAGGAAACCATAAAGATGTTGATGGTATAGAAGGATAAAAGAGACTGGATTATTAAGCCACTAAAAAAAACCCAGAACTACGTGTTTATACCTCCTGTCATATGAGATAGTTAATACATTACTATTGGGCCACTGCAGGTAAATGTTCTATTACTTGCTGCTAAAGCCTAGGTAAGATGCAACATCAAGAAGATGAACAGCCAAAACATATCTTAAAGGCCCCATGCATATTGGTATTAGACTCCAAATGTGGCTCTGAGATTTCCAGAAAATTAAAGGAGTTAATACTACCAGTTACATAATTCATTATATTTATCAGATAAAACCCAAACCAGTTAATAAGCTAACACAAAGCTGGAGGCATCATGTATCCTGATTTTTAAACTGTATTACAAAGCTATAGTAATTAAAACTAGTAACAGATTGACAAAAAAACAGACATAGATATCAACGGAACAGAATAAAGAGCCCAGGGGCGCCTGGGTGGCTCAGTCGGTTAAGCGGCTGCCTTTGACTCAGGTCATGATCCCAGGGTCCTGGGATATAGCCCCACATCAGGCTCCCTGCTCAGCTGAGCCTGCTTCTCCCTCTCCCTCTGCCCGCTGCTCTGCCTACTTGTGCTCTTTCTCTCTGTGACAAATAAATAAATAAAATCTTAAAAAAAAAAAAAGAATAAAGAGCCCAGAAATAAGCCCATGCACATATGGTCAATTAGTTTATAACAAAGGAGCCAAGTATATACAATGGGAAAGGATAGTCTCTTCAGTAAGTGATGTGAAACTGGATCGCCACACACAAAGGAATGAAACCTGATCACTATCTTACACAATGGATTAAAGACCTGAACATAAGACTTGAAACCATAAAACTAGGAAAAAAAAAAATAGGCAGAAAACTGCCTGACAAAGGTTTTGGTGATTTTTTTTTTAATCTGACATGAAAAGCAAAAGGAACAAAAGCAAAATAAATAGTGGGACTACATTATGCTAAAAAAACCGCACAACAAAGGAAACCACGACAAAATGAAAAGGAATCTACCAAATGGGAGAAGATATTTGCGAATCATGTATCCGATAAGGGGCTAATATCCCAAATACGTAAAGAGCTCATATAAATCAATAGCAAAACAAAACAAAATTCAAAACAATCTGATTAAAAAATGGGCAGAATATATGAATATTTTTCCAAAGAAGACATACAGATGGCCAACCAGTATATGGGAGACACACAGCATCATTAATCTCCAGGAAAATGCAAATCAAAACCACACGACATATCACCTCAATCTGTTGGAATGGCTACTATCAAAAAGATAAGAAATAACAAGTGCTGGTGAGGATGTGGAGAAAAGGGAACTTTTGTGCACTATTGGGAATGTAAACTTGTGCAGCCACTATAGAAAACAGTATGGAGGTTCCTCAAAAAATTAGAAGTAGAACTACCATTTATCCAGCAATTCCACTTCTGGGTATTTATGCAAAGCAAATGAAAACACCAACTCAAAAAGATATATACAAACTCATGTTCAATGCAGCATTATTTACAATAGACAAGATATGGGAAACTAAATGTCCAACAATGGATGAATGAATAAAGAAACTGTGATATATGTTACACAATCATAAATGAAATTTGCCATTTGCGACAATATGGATAGACTCAAAGGCATCATGATAAGTCAAATAAGAGAAGAGAGAAAGACAAATACTGTATGATCCCTCTTAAATGAGAATCTTTAAACAAACAAACCAAAACACACACACACAGAAAACAACAAGTTCACAGAGAGAACCAACCAGTGGTTGCCAGAGGAAGAGAGGGGAGAAGAGAAATGGGTGAAGGGGGTCAAAACATAAGAACAAACAAAATCACAACAAAAAAACCCAAATAAGTTCATAAGCAAACTCGCAACTATACCTAGTATTAAGAACTAAGAGAAAGAACACTATGTACTAAAAAATTGGCTCATCAATATTCCTAGGTTAATACAAAAGAAAAAAATCAGTAAGACAACATTTAACAAAAAATGTAACAACATCAAAATGTAAAAAACATATATCAGCAAAAGGAATAATCATAAGGATCAAAATAATTCTGTCCAGGTTTGTGTCTAATAATAAAGCTTATATAGACTATTTAGAGGAAATGATACTCTGCATATACCCCAAATAAATCATAATTCTTACAGTTAAACTTCAAATAAAGGTTTAAGTAAGATTACCTTAGAAAAGTAACAAAGTGAAAGTGATCTATTTGCTAACACGTGCTTTAATAGTTCCCTGAGCTGGGATGGCAGGAAACATCATCTCATGTAAACCAAAGAGACAGAGACACATGTATGAATAAACAGTTATTCCAATACCACAAAAAAGTATGCCAAAGGTATACCCTCAGGCAATGCCTTTATATAAATAGGAAATCAAAACAAATAAATGGGAAAGGAAATATGCAAGATACAACACAAAATGATGATTTGAAACTAATTTTACCCTAGAATTATTTTTTTAATAAAATCTTACCCAAAAAAGCCAATAATACTAAAGAGCTGATCAAACAAAGGCTGACTGATAGAAGGGACTGCTCCCTCAACTGGTATTCTAATGACTGAAGACACAGTGAAAAATAAGAGAAAACAAAAAAACCCTCTCCTAAATCCATGTTCTAATAAAGGTGAGAGACAATAAACAAGATAAATAAGGATCAATATATTGGACAGTGGTTAGGTATTAAAAAGATGGGGGAAAAAATAGCAGGAAAGGGGATTAGAAAGTATCATGGATGGAGAGTGTTACAACGTTAGACAGAGTGACCAGAAAAGTCCACAGTGAGAAGGAGACATGGAGTGAAGATCCAAAAACAAGTGAGGGAATGAGCCATGAGGGCATATGTGAGGGAATGGCAGCCCATGCAAAGAAACAGGTACAGAGGCCCAGAGTAGGAGCTTACCCAACACATTCATTACAGGAGCAGGGAAAAGGCTAGGGAGATTTAATTGAGGGGAAGTGATGAGGTCAGAAAGGTAATGTGAACCCAGATCACACAGAGCTTTACAACAATTGTAAAAAAAAAAAAAAACTGGCCTCTAGTGTGAATCCGACAGAAAGTCACTGAAGGGGTTTTGAGCAGATGAGTGACCAGATCTGACTTATATCTTAATGGAACAGTATTAGTTGTTACTGAAAAGGTCCTCTATTCTCTAGAAAAGGATTGGCAGACTATGACTCGAGAGCCCAATCTGGGCCCATCTTGTTCTAGCAATAGTTTTATTTGAACACAGCCAGAGTTATTCATTTACATATTGTCTAAGACAGTTTTCACAATCAATGGCAAAGTTAAATAGTTGTGACACAAACAATAGGCCCAAAAAGCCTAAAATATTTACTATCTGGTTCTTCAGAGAAAAAAAACTGCCTCCTTCTGTCCTTAAAAAGGCAAAGAAAAGCAGGGAAAGAGTTAGGATGTTATTAATCCAGGTGACAAAGAATTACTGAGACTAGGAGAGCAGCAATGAATCTGTTAAGAAGTAGACATATTCTAGACATATTCTAAAGATACAGCCTTACATACATTTATATATATATATGTATATATAACACTAAATACTTTTTAAAATAAAAATGTAAGTTAACAAATGCCTAACAGCCACATAAAGGTATTGCTGAAGATCTCATATAAGACGTCTAGTTTCAGCAATGTAACTTCTTGATGAATTCACGAAAAATTATTTGATCCACCAAGAGCCCATTCCTACCAATCCTGGTTTTCCCAGCAATACTAAGGCATCAGTTCAACAGATAAAGATCTAATTTGAGCTCTTGACATTAATCCATGAATGATTTCAGTCCATTAAGTCAAAGGTTAAGGGAAAAAAAGGAATCAATAAAAATCTATAATCTTATAGTTTCAAAGAGAATTTCCTGCATGGTAACAGAGTATCACAAATCATTCTTTATCACAGAAGAAACTACCATATGTTTTACATGAAATATAAGTAACCTTAAGGCTAACTAAATGGTGTGAAACAATCACATAAATTTCAGTCAGCGTAACTGAACCTGTACTATTGCTCAGTTTTAATAATAAATGTGTTGTATCATAACATGGTTTGAATATTCTAAATAATCTGGAATTTTCACAAAGTGGATCAGAAAGAACAGAAACTTCAAATGGATCCTCACGAATGAGATAAAGTACTATCAGAAGGCTATAAAAAATCATTAGAATATGGTAAGGTATATGATGTTACTGGATAAAACTGAGGTATTAATTCTTTTTCAACCTTTCTTTTACTGCCTATATAAAACAGCCATTATATACTGCCGATATAAAACTGAGCCTGAGTGGCTCAGTCGTTAAGCGTCTGCCTTCGGCTCAGGTCATGATCCCAGGGTCCTGGGATCTAGCCCTCCATCCGGCTCCCCGCTCAGCGGGAAGCCTGCTTCTCCCTCTCCCACTCCTCCTGCTTGTGTTCCCTCTCTCGCTGTCTCTCTCTGTCAAATAAATAAATAAAACCTTAAAAAAAGATAAAAGAAGAAACCCCACTTAACAAGTCTTTAAAAAAGGGGAAAAAGCAGCTTTCTAGAATGTCATATAAAATTGAAACAGAAGATATGCCTCCAAAAAATAGATCTGTTTTAATTTAAAATTTGTTTTTTTAATTAAATATACTATTATATTACATGAATCTTAGTCTATAGAAGTACAACCATAAGAAGTAGCCAAGAACTTCTTTTAACAGAATGATGACTGCCAAGAGCAAACCTCATTGATATAGATTCATAAAAACTCTTGGGTTTTAAAACACTGTTTAGAAATCTTTATAATTTTCCAATTCTATAAATGTTTATAACAAGACACCAGAAACATATGCAAATATATTTTAAATCATTCCCCCCATCCAAAAAAGTACACTTAACAAGGCCACAGTATATGGCTCCTTCACACATTTTCTTTTTATTTTTTTAAAGATTTTATTTAGAGCACATATATGGGCACCTGCGTAAGCACACCAGGGAGGGGGCAGAGGGAGAGGGAGAGAGAAACTTTAGCAGGATCTGCACTGAGTGGAGCCATGGCCTCTTGATCTCATGATCCTGAGATCATGACCTGAGTTGAAATCAAGAGTCAGAGCCTTAAGTGACTGTGCCACCCAGGCACCCCAACTTCACACATTTTCGTCAGCTACTGTCAACCCCCCCAAAAAAAAATGGTGAATGGTGCTATACATAGGAACCCAAACTACCATAGTATGAAAGGTAAAGCTCTCAATAAGTTCTAAAAGAAACAGCTACAAAGGAGTCTTCCTGATTGCAAAAGCTCAAAGTTTACCACAGTAGAGTAATAACCTAACAGATTCTGTGATCTAAGTATTCACCTGGGATTACCTAGTCTTCTAAGTCTTACTTGTATTGCCCCTCTGCACTTCTGCTCACCATCCTGAGGTGTAGTCATAACTAATCCACACAACCGTATTATATAATTAATTATACCTCTATGTCTGCCTAAGAGCTGTGAAAATGTTGTGTTTACGCAGTACCCTTCATCAATTAATCAAAGTACAATTCATAAGAATCAGAGACTGGTACAAAACCATGTACCAACATATAACTGTTATAGAATTCATTTATTAAAAAAATATATCACTCTAAATCTACTCAACCAATTTTCATTAGATTATCTTTTTCACTGGATTCCTGTCTATGAATTAAATGGGATAAGTTCAAGACCCAATATAATAAACATATTTTTATATGACACTAAAAATTTAGCTAGTAAAAGAAGAAACACAAGGGACTTAGATATACCACAGATCCACCATGAGTAGACGGTAAGAATTACCAAGCAAACACTCAAATACCTGTCTACATAAAGAACCTAAAGAATCAACGAAACTTAGTCTCAGGACTCCTTAAGTCTTAAAAATTATTAGAGCCCGAAAGAGCTTATGTGAGTTATATTTATAGACAGTCCCCATATTAGAAATTAAAATAATAAAATTTTAATATATTTATTCATTTTAAAAATAATCCCATTACATGTAAAGATAAATAATATTTTTATTAAAAAAATACTATATACAAAATCAGTGAGAAGAGTGGCACTGTTTTACATTTTCACAAATCTCTTTAACATCTAGACAGCCCACATAAAAGATAGCTGGATTCTCAAAACTATTTCCACATTCAATATGTTATTTGTTATGTGTTATATAATCTCTGAAAATATCCACTAGGGTGCCTGGGTGGCTCAGTCGGTTAAGCGACTGCCTTCGGCTCAGGTCATGATCCTGGTGTCCCGGGATCGAGTCCCGCATCAGGCTTCCTGCTCAGCAGGGAGTCTGCTTCTCCCTCTGACCCTCTTCCCTCTCGTGCTTTCTATCTCTCATTCTCTCTCTCTCTGAAATAAATAAATAAAATCTTTAAAAAAAAAATATCCATTATTACTCAGGAGAGAATTAAGAGTAAAAAATGTATATACCATTTTCATATTGTTACAAAGATAGTTTTAACCTCATAGACCCCTTGAAAGAATATTAAGGAGTCCCCAAAACATACTTTGAAAGCAAATGATTCCTTAATCTAAAGCCAATAAACCTGGAAGGAAAATTATAAAATTAAAAACAATTGTAAAGAGAGAGAAATACAGATACTGAAGACGAGGTAATGATTTTATTTATAGAAACAGAGTGAGGTTATCTAAGATGCTGACATTTTAATGCTTTAAAACAACCTGGATTATGTTTCATTTTATCTGTCAGATCTCACTATAAGAATTTTTAACATGTTTTCCAAATGTCTAACTAGCTTTGAAACTGAAAAAACTCATACATTGTTGATTTTTTAAATTTTAGACCAGTGATCTAGGCAAAGACTTTTAAAATAAGCTTGTTAATTTCTTTTATAATGCACACCTGTTGTGGGACATTTACAGTCATGAGACATCTTATGAACATATTCACCAACGATGAGTTTAAATAAACCTACCTCTTCTGCTGCTGCCTCTGAAAGCAGACCTTCCTTCTGGGCACAGGTCACATGGAAATAGGCTCTGCACATCCCTGCATCACAGCTAATGCAAACTCCAGTTCTAGCAAAACGAGGGTCTTCACAGAAGCTACACTCCTACAGTGGAATAAAAGGAAAACTCTCAGAATAAAAATATCTCTAGAACAAGACTGCATTCTCATACAAAGTATCCATAAAATACAAATAGTGAATCAGTAGCATATTAATTGAAACAATAATTATAGGCAAGAAAAGAGTTTATATTAAAAAGTTAATTCTAGGGGCCCCTGGGTGGCTCAGTCGGTTAAGCGGCTGCCTTCGGCTCAGGTCATGATCCCAAGGTCCTGGGATCAAGCCCCACATTGGGCTCCTTGCTCAGCAGGGAGCCTACTTCTCCCCTGCCTGCCACTCCCCCTGCTTGCGCCTGCTCTCTCTCCTTCTCTGTGTGTCAAATAAATAAATAAATAAAATCTTAAAAAAAAAAAAAAGTTAATTCTCTCTACAGTTCTAATAAACCAAAAGTCCACTGATATAATAGATGACAGTAATAATAATAATAATTTGAAGGTTTACTACGTGCTAGGCACTATTCTAAGCACTTTACATATATTAATATAATGTAACCATACTGTGGAATCTTCCACTCTAATATGTGGAAGAGGTATTATCTCCATTTTACACATGAGAAAACTGAGGGGAAGACAGGCTAAGAAATCCCAAAATAACACAAAAAATAACTGCCAAGTCAGTATTCAAACCAGGGTAATCTTAAAGTCCATGCTCTTAACCATTAAACCATACTGATTTGAACAATATAATACTGCTTGGAAAATTTAAGAAAATAAGTAAGAAGCCAGAAAAAATTCACCAAAAAATCTAGGCATTGCAGCCAAAGAAATCATGTACTTTTAAAATACATTTAAGAGAATTAAATACTATTAAATTAAATTAGAAATACTTTTAGGACAATTAAAAGTAATCTTAAGTAAACAATTTGTTGTGAAAGATATTACAGCTAACTCCTTTCTGAATACAAAGGAAAAAACTGTAAAACTAGAAGTTTATAGTATTGAAATTACTCCCAATCCCCCACATTTATTTTTTTTATCCTTTTCACTATCTAAACCACAGAGAAAAAAAAAATCCAGTCTTAAAATATAAACTAGTGATAGTAATCTTCATAAAAGAAAAACCTGCTAAATTGTGAAAAACTGCCAAGAGACAATCAAAGAACTGTTTATAGTAAATATATTCTAAGTAAATTAAATATAAGGGAAACATAAAGAAAAAAATTCAACAGACATTAAAAATGTCATTTTTAACACTGTTAACAGTTAGTGGCTATCTACTAGGTAGACAGCACCAAACTGACACATCAGCAATGAATGAAAACAGCAAGAACAGGACTCTGGGCACAGACATAAAAACACACCCAAATCCTGACACTCTACTGCATGGTTAAATGTCTTTTTCCAGTAACAGTAGAAGGTGTATGGTATAAAATACTAGCAAATAGTAATCTAAACATGAAACCAAAAGAGAGAGAAAGAATGAGACAGGAGAGAGGAAGGGAGAGAGAGAAATGAAGAAATTAAATTATTTCAATAATGTCAATAGCACAAACAGAACCAAATTGTTCAGGATATTTCCCAAACTAATTCAATGTAATATGATGAAGTTAAGCAAGAGATTTCAGAGTGAATACAAGGAAAAATTTCCTGACCATAAGGTCTTGTAAAGACTATAGAACAATCTAGCAAGAAAAAGAGACTCTTTCTCAATTGCTTGAATCATTTAAAATGCTAGGGAACTAAGCAACTGAGAACATAGGAAAGAAAGCAACCAGGATTAGTAAATGGATAGACAGGTCTAGAAGAGCTGTCCCAGTTATAATTCACATCACTGATTTTGCAGATGAGCCAGAGAATACATAATTTTTTACTCCACTTCCTAATCATACTTCAAAACAAAAGCAGGTGATAATGAAAAATCAGTTCACAATTGCATATTTAATGATTCTCTTTTTCGGTTCAGAGGTCACTGCTGGTTTCAGATATATGAAGTAACATCTGGTTCCTGTGTTTATCACTGCTTGTAGATTTATATTTATGGTAATAATGTGTGCCTACTGAAAATTACTTGTGAGTCCCTTCTAGGCTCTGTGTTTGTGAATTATGAAGCTGTTATCAAAAAGCAGTACCTTTCACTTCCAATAATGGTACACTTGGTAATTTGTATTAATCCTGCTAGAAACTAGAAAATATGGACAAATTATTTTTTTTAAACTATTGCTTAAAGGCATCAGAGAGATAACAAGATAGTATAGAATTACCTGAGGACCAGGAAAGTAAGTTCGGTGCTTGGGCCTGTTTTTCTCCCTGGGGGCTTTAGCTAATTTTGGAGAGGGATGCTGCAGATAATTCAATAGAAATTACCCACACTAAAGCACAAGAGTTTTGGAGTGAGGCTGGAGGGTGAGGGATGCAGGTAGTGGTTAGAACCTAAGGAGGATATTCTGAATTTAACAGCAGAAACTGTCAAATTCTTGAATTTTCAATATCAGAGTTTTCCAACAATATGTAAACTTCCCACCCCACCTTAATGTGTTACTAATGCTATTCAAGAGTCTTCCTTCCCAATTTCCCAAAAGACAGCAATGGAAGAGAATATATCAGTGCCTAATTCATTCTAATATTACAGGGATGTCTGTAGTAATCATGTAACTAAATTTAAATTAATAAGTGTATTTTTATCACTTATAATCCTAAAGCTCAAGCAACAAAAACCAATTTATAAATTTGAGGCTGAGAATCAGTTGCTAGACAGGTTTTGCAGTCATTAAAAAAAAAAAAAAACAAACAAAAAACAGTCCTTGAAGTCTAAGTAAAATAACAGGTGCCTCTTGTACTCTTCGTAATTTTGGTAAATTCCATTTCAAAAGTAAATCAGAAATTAGGTTTGTATTTGTTCTAACTAGTCTTGAGAATTCATATGTGCTAGGGAGTGTGCTAAATGGCACAGAAATATAAGCAGAATCAATTATCATTTTACCCCACAAGTTAAAGAATACATGAAGGAATTTATAAATTATGGGCTTTCTGGGAAAATTACTATCAATGATAGATGATTTAGTGCTAACTACTCTACAAATTAGTATAATAAGAATAAGCATTTCTGTACTCAACAATGATATGGTGTTAGTAAAAAGCCATACAAATTAACAAATAAAATTTTTCTCTTTTAGACAATCAAGAAATCTTTGTCTCACCTTGGCACCATATTTGGAATAATTCATTTCTGTTAGTGTTACTGGTCGTAATTTGTCAATATCTCCAAAGGCTACTCCAGGAACATACAGGGCACAAACAATGTGAACCCATCTATAAGAAGAGAAAATATGATTTTGCCATCAAACCCTTTCATAAAATGCCCACAAGGAAAATAAACATAAAATATGTGCCATCTCAAATAACTACTGAAAGAATTCTATGGTCAGATCTCAGAATCTCACATAACTGGAGAATACGGAATAAGCACAACTGCAATAAGCACTTTTCTAGCACTTAGCCAAAGCTAAGAGTTAACAACTATAATTGCCTGTCACTTCAGTTCACTACACTTTGCACTCACCTGTTTTTCTTAAATATTTGCACAAAACCACTATTCAAATGAAACAAAACATCATTTTCTTATGCATGGAAAGGTATTCACATTCATTAAGCATTCTGAGAAGTAAGGATCTAATTTAAGAACTGTGAGGTAATTCTGCAGTAATTAGTTAAAATTATTCTTCCTTGTTACTTTTTTCTAAAAGCTGTTGGAATAGTCCTTCAGAACACTTTAAAGCAATTTCTAATGTTCATCCTGACTTTCCTTCTTCCGAGGTTAAAACTGATTCTCGAAAACTGTCCAAAACAGTTATAAAATATAAGGAAGTCCTATTTCACTCATCTGTTCACCATACAACCTTTGTACTAAAACTTATATGCCCCATATGTATTTTTTTAAGTATGAATGATACGCAACACTAAATAAAGAATGCTCAAAGTTTCAGCACACTAAAAAAAGGTAGTTGATTCTAATTTCATTTTTTAAAAGCTGCGCTGAAACTTTTGAAATGCATCAGGAGCCCTTTCTGTTTACACACAACCACACAATATATGGGATCACCGGATTTTGAAATTTAAACAGATATCACTTCTGTAAGAAAGGAGGTAAAAATGAGATAGCAAATCTCTCTTAACCTTGTGACTATATTAACAACAAATTCTGCTTTATCACAGCTTGAGAGGCTATGACTGCTACATGGTTGTGTTTTGTGACACATTATACATTTTAAAAGAGTAAGACTAAGAATCATTTTATAGAGGCACTGGGGAAAACAGTTACAAATCTTTAGAAATTATCTTTTTTATTGAGAAGAAAATCCAAGATTTTGAGATTTTCTTGATAAAATGTTTTAATCCAACCTCCCAAATGCATCCTGTGGAGTTCGATATAAAGATACACATCTTCAACAAGCAGCTGCTTTCTCAATTTAATTTGCACAGCTTTTTCATGCTCCACTGGTGTATTAAATGCCACTGTACTCTGTAGGAGTCTATCTTTGATAAACCCAACAGCTGGCTGCTTGCTTCATACTGACCTTCTGAAAATGTTTTAGTACGAGTCATGCAAGTATTACAGATTTAAACTGCCATTTCAGTGTGATTGGCACACAAGTGTATCATTTCCCCAACCACTGATGTGAGGATGTCAATTTGGGTCTTTATTAAAATGCATATCAAACAGCTGAGACAATTTTGTTCCTTTTTAATATCTTTTGTAAATAATTTTTTGTTCATTTGTTTAATTGTACATACTTTAGAACTCTGTAATTAAGACAAATGGAGAAATCAAAAAGGAATAATCTTTGCTACGTTAACACCCATTTTGCTTAGAGCTATAAGGACAGATGTTGACTGGGGAAAGGAAACAGAAATCAAGCACCACATAAAACCACCAAAAAACAAAGAGTCAAAATTGTCATTCTAGCATGGAAACTATTAATATATCCTTTTAAACTCACGTATTTTAATAGAGCAAACTAACTAGATGTAGAACTTGCGGCTCCCATCAGAAAGAGAGGGGGGGGAAAGTCTAATTAGCCTATGTGATATGCAGTTTCAAAACCTTTTTCATTCTTTCCATACATTGTTCTTTTTTTCCCCCCATTTACCATTTGAAGCTAGAATACTAAATGGCTTGCCAAATTTTGACTTTTTTTTTTTGCCTTGCATCAAAGTATATCAAGCTTCAACTATATCCTTCAAACTATATCAAGACCTATAATTTCCACCATAGCCTACAGATGAGTGTGTGCCTCAAAGCAAATAAAATGTTCAAATACTATAGAAGAACTTTGGCGAGGCTGTACCATCAAGGAAGTGTACCACAGGAGTCAGTACAAATATTTCTCAGTGAATCTAATTAAAGGGGGCTCTCTTTTCTCCATTCAGAAACAATTTTACAAGTTATTTTGTGGATTATAATGGCGTGAAGAGCCAGGTACTTTATAGTTTTGTTTTTTTTTTTTAAGATTTTATTTGTTTGAGAGAAAGAATGAGAGAGAGAGAGAGCACATGAGAGGGGGGAGGGTCAGAGGGAGAAGCAGACTCCCTGCTGAGCAGGGAGCCCGATGTGGGACTCGATCCCAGGACACCAGGATCATGACCTGAGCCGAAGGCAGTTGCTTAACCAACTGAGCCACCCAGGCGCCCTAAGTTTTTCAATAGAACTTTCAAACTATGAACAAGAAAAGAGGTAAAACAAATTATTTTCCCTAAGAGGAAGCTCTGTGTTTTCCAAAGTTGTCTTACTTATTCACCATAATTTCTCACCAAAAATTACAACTGTCAGGACTAAATAGTTACCAGAAGGAATTCATGCAGCTACTCTATGATCTATGATCACCTTAAGGAAATGGAACAATACTGGTAGTAAGAAAACCATTAGGAGCAACAGTAGCAGAAGCAGTAGAAATAAGGAGACATTTATTAACCACTTGTTATGCTCCAGAAACTGTACTGTTTTATAGGAATCACCTCATTCCTCTCAAAAGTACTAAGAAAATAGAGGTTTTAAAAGGTTAAATCAAATGCCTATAATCGCAGTTAGTAAAAAAAAGACCAGAACTCAAATATAGGCAGTCCAACTTGGAAGCACACGCTTTTAATGCTGCACTCAATTCCCTAATTCTGGGCCCAAGTCAGTCCAGACATGAAATAATGCCCAGGTCTATGACAGAGACTAAAGATTTATGTCAATACATCAAATTATTTGTTATGCCTTGTATTTTATTTCATCTTTTTGGATGTGCAATGAGGAAGAGCTAAGATTTTAGCCATTTTTCCTAGACATCAACACAAAGGCTTCTCCAAGATTCCATGGTAGATTCTATGCTATCCCAACAACCTTGTATGGCAACATTTCTCAGGGGCCTCTCCACCAACCAAGGTACATATAAGAAAAATATTTCTGACTTTACTAAACTAACATGTATTAAATTTTAAAGACTATCTTTACGTTGGGATAAAATGTATCCTATCCTTTTCAATGTTAAAATATGGAAAATAATGCTGAAAATTTGTCCCAATATTAAACATTTTTAAAAATACTGAAATATTTCATCACAAAATAAAAAACATATCACAGCAGCGCCTGGGTGGCTCAGTAGTTAAGCATCTGCCTTCGGCTCAGGTCATGATCCCAGGGTGCTGGAATCGAGTTCCGCATCGGGCTCCCCGCTCTGCGGGAAGCCAGCTTCTCCCTCTCCCCCTGCTTGTGTTCCCTCTCTCGCTGTGTTTCTCTCTGTCAAAAGAAATAAATAAAATCTTAAAAAAAAAAAAAACTTATATCACAAAATAAAAAACTTAATATATTTTAGTACTCCTCTTATATTGGGGGGGGTGGGGAGGTTGGGTAGGTAATGATCCATAAAATACAAGAGGGCAGGAACTACTCTTAAAATACCCAGAGGGTAGTCTCCTGGGCAAAAAACATGAAAAATGTCAACACTACCATGATGACAATTGCTCAAATGTAATAATAAAGATTAGTGTGAGTGCAGTGAAAAAAACATAGATCTTTGTGCCAGTTATCAATTTATTGCCTCTCAGCTCCAAATCCACCTTAAATATCTGCTATGCAATAATGGAAAAAACCCCTTCAGCATTTCTCCTTTACAGCGAGCATGATATTAAGCTGTCTTAGTAAAAGTGGTAGACAGCACTGTAGGAGGAAAGCACTTCTCAGCAGGGATGATGAAGAGCATCTACCAGGGCTCTGCCCCAGCCACATACACCAACTACCAACACTATGCCCTTGCAAGCCCAGCCTGGAGATCACTTTTCTGTGGCCCTCCTAACACGGACCCACACACTCCAGACACCATACTGGTGGCCCAGTACCTTCTGCAACTTGTGCCTAGACACCCACTTGCCAAGAACCAAAGACCAGTTCTGGCCCAGGCAAACCAGTAAGCATCTTTGCCATCCAACAGGTTGCAACTACACCTTCTCCAATAAGGTCTGAACTCCAGCCTTGGGGAGGGGTCTTCCAAGTTTGTCATTTCCTGGATACTCTCCCTTGGCCTGACGGTATCCTTTAGAGTTCTTTTATATTACAGTTACTTTTTTTTTTTAACTCAATTAGCCAACTTGTAGTACATCATTAGTTTTTTTCTAATTATTTTTTAATTAACATATAACGTATTATTTGTTTCAGGGGTACAGGCTGTGATATCACAGTTACTCTTATCATAGTTCAATAATTCTGTAAAGTCCCCTTTTAAAACCACTGTATGGTCAGTGAAGTCAGACAGATCTGGGTTCAAATCTGACTATTCACCTGCTTGTGGCCTTGATCAAATTAAAATTACTTAATGATCTAAGGCTCAGGTACTACACCTATAAAATGTAAAACTTTAGCACCTGTCTCATTATAGAGTCATTACTGGGATTAAATGGGACTATGGCTATAAAGGCAAATGCAGATAACCAATAAATAGTCTTTTCTCCATCCCCTGATCTGTAGCCTACGGTCCATTTACCCTATGCCAAAAAAAATACAAAGAAACAATCAAACAAAAGTTTGTAACTGAAAAAATTATAATAGAAGCAGACACATTATAAAGAAGGCATATAAACCCATCAGAATTATGACATCAACCTTCCAGCATCTGTCTCCTTGAAAATTCCATCCTGATTGGGACAGAGTTCACAGCTAGGGGAAACACCACATTTACAGGCATCACAAAACCAAGGTTCCGTGGAGTTTTCAGAAGCTGAACTCATAATAGAGTCACTCTCTCCATCAACTCCGTAACAACCTAAAAAAAAAAAAAGGTATGATTAAATAGTTTATTTTTTAACTCATTTATAAAATTACAAAAGAAAAAGGGAAGTAGAGAACAAATCTGAAAAACTAATGGTTTATAAGAATGATATTACAGTCAAAACATGTACGTGAAATCATTTTATAAAAGTCCTTTTTCACCTACCACAGTATGCACAATGAAACAAATGACCTTTTAAAATAATTTTACATCTACTGGAAAAGCATTATGGGAATAAAAATTACATAAAAATAGGAATTTTCATTAAAAAGAAATCAGACTGTATCTAGGAACTACTGATTAACATTAATTGAGCTCCTTTTGTAATGGACACTTAAATATTTAAGACCATGCTCACGCAAAACAAACATATAATCAAAAAGGTCTCTAACTTTGGGGATGGCAGATAAAACACAAATTCATATAACCATAAACACGAAGTTAAGTATTAGTAAAAGAAAAATACATACATAAACCCACATAGACATAAATTGAAGGTTATAGGACAATTTGAATAGTTCAGACTAGAGTTAGACAAACTGAGTTCCATTCACAACTGAGCCAACTTCTAGCTCTAGGAGGTATTTGATCTTTTTAAACATTTATAATTCTATCTTCTGTAAAAGTATATCCATAACTGAAATTAATAAAAACAGATTACTCTTTTTCTGTTTAACTCAATATTCTGAGAGAAGTTAAATTATTTAATCAGAAAATGTGATAAAAATTTTTAAAGATCCTCATCGCAAACAAACAAGATTAGTTAGTATAGGTCTTTACGTTTTAGAGTAGGTCATGTTATACTTCAATTATACTACCTTTCAATTATTAAGAGTAAAAGGTTTCCTTATCTATGCAAATATACATAACTGCAATTACAAATTATATTTAAAGTTACTATTTGCACTTCCAGATTTGTTTAAACTTTTTATAAAATTAAAAAGATTTTCCTTGATTTTGAACTTAATAGATGTGAAACGTGTACACCAACATGAAATTCAAGCAAAATATCACTGTCAACATTTTGGTAAGATCAGGTTCTCATTAAAATTCCTGAAACTCAATTTTGTCAATGAACTCGGTGTTGATGAGGCTCTTTGTGCCTGACAAACCAAACTCACTAGAAAGTTATGTCACATCCATTATCATGAATAATTCTCAGTATAAAAATACCAAGAAGAATGTATTGGCACCATCACAGTATTGATAAATATAGAATCCAATAAAGGGCAACTGAAAAGTTCAGAGATCATCTCACCCAGACTATAAAAAACCATGTCGAACTCTTGATGACTTACATAACGACTACAATAGTCATGACTCCTAAATAGTTTTCTTTTTCCTAAATGATGCTTGACGCAACACTTCCTATTACCTAGACGACACCACCCTCATGATAAAAATATCCTGAAGAGAAAAAAAAAATTAATGCATAAATAGAAATAAACTACAACTTAATTCTAGGCCTGATGTACACCCTCATCATCCTTAGGCTGGGGCACTTCTCTGATCTCCTAAGACACATTTATTACCTCTCCAAGATAGGTTGCTTCTACAGATAGCCAAATATCAACCACCCCAGGATCTTCTGACCAGGTTTATTCTAAGAATCTAAGTGCCCAATTCTAAGGGGCATCCAAAGTGACTTCCAATAAACTGAAGACATTAAAAACAAACAAACAAAAAAACACTATATGAGAAGCATATGTAAGCAACACTCATCTCTCAAAAGGCTTTACCCCACAGGTAAGTTTATATGCATCCAGTGTAAGATGTGATTATTTGAAGTGGTTACACATTAAACAGACAATTGGAGCCTAAACTGGAGAGTGTCTTCTCACAAACACCAAAGATACTCAAATTAAAATAAATAACTATATAAATACTGAGTTAAATCACCCAGAAAGAAAAAGAACCATACACAACTAGTAAATAATTTTAAAGTATCAACATTAATTTACTAGATGTCATTAATAGGTCAAGAGTCATGTGTAAGTATTTTAGTCACACAATGCTACCAAGGACTATAGATTATAATTAAAATAGCCTGGTAGGAATAAAACTAAAAAGGTGGTTCGCAACTATGACTTACATATGCTGCCCGAAGCAGATGCCATTAACTGTCATCTTTATGCCATTCAAAGGCTTTATAACAGTGAACCCTAACGTAATCTGAAAATCATACAAAAGGATGCCAAAGAAAAGATTTCAAAGGAGCTAGACTATATAGTACACAAGATGAGCAAAGAAATCAAAACTTTTAATTTCTTTAATATTAAATTTGTGGTTGGTAATCATTATCTTCACTTCTGTTTAGATATACATTTTTTAGATGACAAATCCTAAAATGAAAAGGAAATACAAATTTCTTCTTGGGAGCAGTTATTATTATATTATCACCAATAAAAAAGAATTTTTCAGTAAACGCAATGGTAAGCAAAATACCATATTCAAAGAAAAATCACAAAACAATAAAAATTAATCTGCTTTCTCAAAGGTTTATACAATACTTCAAGGAAAAAAATCTATTTTCTTTACAAAATAATGTTCCTTTTACTTCAAAGGATTCTTTCATCTGTATTCACACAAAGTAGGCAATTACCAAAATAACAAAGCCCCTGTGGGGCTATTTTATTCACTTCATTTGCCAAAATCAAGGTAAATCACAGCAGTTTTTTACAATAAAGCAAACTTTCAATTCTATTTTTTAAAGAATATTCTATACACATGGCAAAAATCTGTACACAGAGTAAACCTACAAACAACCTGAAGAATGATTTTTGAGCAATTCTCCTAGGAAATCCCTACTTTGTAACCTAGATCGGTATCATATAAGTTTGAAGAGCAACCAGCAGGTGCATTAAGTATTTCTTCTTCAGCTTCAATGCCCCTGAAAGATGATCCACAGTGTTATGACCTTTATAGAGTTCTTCACTTGCCACTTTTCCAATATTTCTCTATGGCATCTATTTAGTTTACTGACCTCCAGACCAAAGTTATAACATATTATAACCACTCTGATACCTTTTAATTAATGACTAAATACATTTTAAGATCTTTTTCTTTCCTCCATGCAAAACAGAATTTAAAATACCATAAAACAATGTTTATTTCCGGGCACCTAGGTGGCTCAGTCAGTTAAGCATCTGCCTTAGGCTCAGGTCATGATCTCAGGGTCCTGGGATCGAGCCCCAAATCGGGCTTCCTGCTGCTCAGTGGGGAGTCTGCTTCTCCCTCTCCCTTTGCCCCTGACTCACGCTTGCTCTTTCTCAAATAAAATCAATAAAATCTTTTTAAAAAAATAAAAAAACCTTTACTTCCTTCTACCTACCTAATTCTGAGTAGAAGATGCAAAATTGCATCTTCAATAAGATTGAAGAAAAATTTTTTTCGTTTGGGTACCCATATAAAATAAAATTATAGACATATAAAACCTGTTTCATACAGTGTTTTCATGTTTTCCAATGTGTAAACAGAAAAAAATATGTTTCTATGGCCATCTGATTAGGATCAACCTCTGAGTAACACATGCAACTTACACAAAGCACATTTAAGGAAAAATAATATAAAATGTATTTACAGTTGTTTTTAATTATACAAGGGTATATGGATAATCCAAATCAGTGGAAATTTTCCCCATTCAACTTGTCTCAGGGGAGCAAAAGACCTGCAGTCTTCCATCTTTTAGAGTTATGTAACTTTGGACAAACCACATCTCTGAGGCTGAGTTAAAATGATCTACAAATGTATTTAATAATATCTCTCCTAAATTATTTCTCAGTATAGAAAAAAATAGGAATCCAAAAGTTGTCATTTAAAAAGTTAAAACATTTTTTCTGTTAACATCCTATCACTAAGACCTCTGATTTTTACTCACTAAAAAAAAAAGATTGTAAAGTAATACTGTTGTTCCTGAGAAAAGATGTGATACCTGTAACAAATATGTCCTCAAGTGTAAGAGAACCAAAGTGTCTGCTGACTTATAAAGTTCAAATGGTTATAACTTGAACATTCTTTACTACTCAATAAAGATTCATAAGGATATATTTTTGCATATACTATGAAATAAAAATGGTCTAGGGCTAGTTAACAGCAGACTGAAAATGAAGGGGGGGAAAGCATCTCTTAGTAGACCTTATCTCATTTAATGCACAACAGCTAAACCGAAGGGTAACTGCTGGAAAGGACAGTGCATCACCTAATGCTTGCTCTATCACATACTATGACACCTATGTGACATTTTTCTTCAGACACAATGCAATCAGTATATCAGGATAACTGACATCACAGTCAGGGGTACCCTACTATTACAAGTCAGTATAAGATTTTTGTCACAAGGTGTTTATACTAAGTGACAAGTTGGAACCCTTTGATTTCAAAAAGAAATTTATCTACATTTAGATGAAGTGAGTACTCTGAAAAGTAATTAAACAGTTATATATTTAATAAGCAGTATTTCAAATACTACTTTTTAGCAAAATCTCAACCTAAAAACTTCTCTTTATTATGCTTAAGTATATTTAAAAAAAGAAAGGGCACCTGGTGGCTCAGTCAGTTAAGCATCTGACTTCAGCTCAGGTCATGATCTCAGGGTTCTGGGATCCAGCCCTGCATCAGGGCTCCCCGCTCAGCAGGGGGTCTGCTTGTCCCTTTTCCTCTGCCCCTCCCCCCCAACTTGTGCTCTCTCTGTCTCTTCAAATAAATAATATGGAAGTCTGTCACTTAGGCACCTGAAGTTAAAACAAACAAAAAAAAAAGAAACCAGAAACACTAGCTTCCTATTATGCTTTAGAAAATTTCCCTTTCTCTGGATTAATTTTATATAAAAATTCATTTTGGAACTTAAAAAAAGTAGTACAGAAAGATCTACAGCTGTAATTGTATAAAAAAATGAACATGATATAAACAATGAAAAATACCACAAAGTTTCAAAGTACATGAAAGGGTGAAAAAATATTTGCAAGGATAGAAAATCTTTGTAACACATATAGCAGTGAAAGGATTAACATTAAAACGAAAAGAATTCCAGTAAATCAATGAGAAAAAGACAAGCAAACCTATTGAGAAATGACAAAGGAAATGCACAGCAAGTAACAGAACATAAAATGCAAGTGGCCACAAGATACCAAACCTCACTCATAATAACGTGAACACATATTTTAATAAAGTGAGAGTTTCTAAAAGATTAAAAGAAAATTTACTAATATGCAGTTATCAAGTACTTTGTACACTGTTGGTAAGAATATCAACAGGTACAATCTTCTTGAAGATCATTCTGGCAATTCTGTCTTTTTAAAAGTTAAAATGCACTTATCTTTTGATTCAGCAATTTCACTTCTAGGAAATCTATCCCACAGAAGTTATTACATGAATATATATAACACCTATCTGTTAGTCCTATGTAGAAGAGAAAAACTAGAAACAAAAAGAAAAATAAAGATATCATGGTTGAACCATTCTATAGCTAACTATGTACCATTAAAAAGAATAATATATCCCATTTGTACTCACATGAAAAGAATCTCAATATTAACAGGTTAACATATGAGTGAAATACAGCAAGTAACAGGGGGGAAAAAGTCCCATGGTATTTATTCCATTTATTTAGAGAAAGAGACAGAGAGCATGAGCATATGCATATGTGATGTGTGTGTTCACATACGTACATGGGAGCCTGTGTGAAGGGGTTCTCACTGGTCAAATTTGGACAATTTAAGTATCAGAAAGAGTAATCAGGTAATAGATGATAACATATGAGAGCACAATAATAACTGAAAAGGAAAAAAGGGAGAAGTTCTCTACAAAATAAATGCTGCCTATTAACGTAGAGGAATGACAGAATTAAAAATCCCCATCTTCCAGCTACATATATAACTGATTCTGACAAGAACCCTAATACTACTATGCAAAAGGCTATTAGGGAACAGAATATTAACAAAGTCTCAAAGTTATTACCTCACAGATTACTTGTTAATTACCAAAAGAAAAACAAATGGCTTTAAAATGGAGAGTTCTAAGTTGACACCACCTAACTACCACCAAAAATTCAATAAACTGGCATCATACTTTTTTGATGTGGTATAACGGAAGGTAAACATCAACATAGTCCTTTCGCCAAAAAATGTTTACACTGAATCCAATCATGAGAAAAAAACCAGACAAATCTAGATTGAGGGAAATTTTACAAGTTATTCTAAAAACTGGCTTACATTCTTTATCACATGGTCATCAACGACACAAAAAAACAGAAAATTTGTTTTAGGTTAAAGGAGACTAAGACACAAAAAGCAACACATGATACATGAATGGATCCTGGATCAGGAGGAGGGCAATACCACAGTGATAACAGAGGTATAGAGGTCACAAGAAGAGTTTGCAAAGGGGCGCCTGCGTGGCTCAGTCAGTTCAATGACCAACCCTTGATTTCGCCTCAGGTCATGATCTCAGGGCTGTGGGATCGAGCCCCACATCGGCCTCCATGCTAAGCTCAGCATCTGCTTGAGATTCTCTCTCCTCTCCCCTTACCCCTCCCCCCACTCATGTGTGCACGCTCTCTCTCTCCAATAAAATCTTGGAGAAAAAAAAAAAGTTTGCATATTACCAGCCATTAAATTTTTTTAAAATGTTTGTGTATCTGAATGCTCATGAGAATGCAAGACAAGTCTAGAATACGCACCAAAGTTTAAAGTATATTTATCTCTAGGTGGTATGATCATGGAAGATGTTTTCTATAGTCCATATATACTGATATGTTCTACAATGAAAATGTATTCATGTAATATAATAAAGTTAAATGAATAGCACCTGTATGGGGGTTAGAGAGTACCAGAGAGGGAAAGATGTGAATACAGACCAAACTGTTAACGGCAATTTCCTATGCAAAAAGAAGCAGAATTCAGATGAAGGACAGTAATTCATTGTTCTACCTTATGTACTTTTATGTTTGCAACTTTTGTGTTTATATGCTACTTATATTTAATAGGAAATGTTTTAATAAAAAATGATTTTTCAAATCTCCTAACAAGATAAGACAATGGTAAACACTAATTTAACACCTATACATTTAGGTTATATTTGTGGAATATAAGGCATCTGGATAGAGGCAATAGTGTAAGTGAAAGCCCTCTAATACTGGAAAAGTCATTCAAATTGGCAGGTTATGAAATCTAAGAGTCCTGCTGTGAGTGTGAACTTTATTCTAAAGGCACAAAATAATTTTAAATAGGGGAATAATATGAACAGATGTGAATTTCAGAAAAATCAGCCCTGAAGACAGTAGGAGAACCAGAGCAAGAAGCAGTGCATCTGTTTAGAAGTTTACACCCTAGCTCCCATCTGCTTCGAGTCTCAACCTTCTATCATCTTGGTCCATTATTTTTTGTCTTCAGAGTTTAGTTTTTATCTCTTCTTGCCTTGTTTCCAACAATTTCTATAAGAAATAAAAAAGTCTAAACTTTTAAAAATCTTATTGTGAGTCTTACCCACCTTATATCAGAAAGTATACTTTATTCTACATTGCCCTGGCTCCTTGCCATGACCTGTATCTGCAGCTGTCTTAAGCTCCGGCATGACAACCACCTACGCATTCTTTTTCTCTCTCAAATTTTACTTCCTTCTAAACCAATGTCTCTCAAAGGATGATCTTCCCCACCTCCTGCAAGAGAATCCCAACGTACCTTTTAAAACTGTAGATACTAGAGCCCCACCCCAGACCTACTGAATTGAGAATCTCTAGGAGTAGTACCCAAGAATCTGTTTTAAACAAGCACCTCAGGGGGTTCCTGGGTGGCTAGTCAGTTAAGCGACTGACTCTTAATTTCAGCTCGGGTCATGATCTCAGGATCTTGAGATCAAGCGGGGCATTAATCTCTGGTGAGCGGGGAGCCTACTTGAGATTCTTTCTCCTCTCCCTCTGCCCCTCCCTCCAGCACCGACGCGTGCTCTCTACAATAAATACATCTTAAAAAAAAAAAAAAGAAAAAGAAAAAGAAAAAAAATCAAGTACCTCAGGTGATAATCTTTTATAAAATCTGAGACCACTGGATAGAACATCAGACAATTATCTCTATTCTAAAAGCATTATTATTTATTTTGTATACCACCAAATATCAGCCACAACCATGGCAGAAACAGAAACATACAGGAGATTTAGACTCTAACTATGTAAAAAACACAGGAACTTGTTAAACTAGATATTCACAGATTCCAATCCTTATATAGGTACAGTGGCTTCAATCATTCAAGACTATACCTCCAACCAACTTATTATCCCTAATTCACATAGTTGGCAACAAAATGAGCTAAAGAAAACATCTTCCATGATCATACTACCTAGAGATAAACATACTTTAAACTTTGATATGTATTCTTCCAGACTTGTCTTTCTTTCTCATGTGCATACAGATATACAGACAAAAGTACTTGCCACTGATTATTTACCACAGAATTAAAAAAAAAAAACAAATTCATCAAGGTTTTACTTCACATTCTCTTTAAAAAAATAAATAAGATTATACCCATTTTATACATATATAAAATATCTGTAAATTGTCTTACACCCATTTCTAAAAATAAACAATATTTATGATTCTGTGCTGAAAATATTTTTCACAAGAAATATAATTTGTCTCTACAAACACAAAGTAATCTCTGCTTCTATGAGCTTCATTTTTTTATTTTGTTTAAATTCAATTAGCCAACATATTGTACATTAGTTTCAGATGTAGAGTTCAATAATTCATCAGTTGCAATATAACACCCAGTGTTCATCACATCACATGCCCTCTTAAATGCCCATCACCCAACTGCCCCAGCCCTCCATCTACCACCCCTTCAGCAACCCTCAGTTTATTTCCTAGAGTTAAGAGTCTCTCATGGTTTGTCTCCCCCGCTGATTACTTTCCATTCAGTTTTCCCTCCCTTCCCCTACGATCCTCTGTGCTGCTTCTTATATTCAACATATGAGTGAAACCATATGATAGTTGTCTTTCTCGAATTGACTTACTTCGCTCAGCATAATAACCTCCAGTTCCTCGATGAGCATATTTTAATGAACAGGAGCATAACACTAAAAAGCAAACACATAATAGGAGCCTTGAAAAAGTGATTTCTAGGAGGCCTGGGTGGCTCAGTTGGTTAAGCGACTGCCTTGGGCTCAGGTCATGATCCTGGAGTACCGGGATCGAGTCCCGCATCGGGCTCCCTGCTCAGCAGGGAGTCTTGCTTCCCCTCTGACCCTCCCCCCTCTCATGCTCTCTATCTCATTCTCTTTCTCAAATAAATAAATAATATCTTTAAAAAAAAACGTGATTTCTAAATGCAAAGAAAAAGTTGCATTAACAGCCCATAAATAAATCTAATAGTATAAAATGTGGTAAAAATCATAAATACCTTAAAATTTCACAGAACTAAAAAGCAGTAAGCTAAATACAATATATTCAGAAATATATATGTTAGTGCAAGGATTAGCAGCCTATTGTTTGCTTATCAAAATGTTAGCTAGGATGCAACAGAAAGTTACTCAGATAAGAGGGCTGAACACTACGAGCAGAAAGGGAGGAGAAGGGACAAAAGCAGGGAAGGAGTGTGTTTTATTTTGCAGAACGGACAGTTCCAGCCAAGGAAACACCCAACTAAGTGTTTCACCTGACAGGTGTGTCTTGCCAGGTGTGTCTTACCTGACAGCTCCTTAGAAGAGCCAGTTTGAGCTGGGATGGAGCTGAGGACCTGCACAAAAGCCCCGAGTTATCATATAAAGTTATCCTTAGCTCATTATAATACTAAAATCTTCTCCTATGGGTGGAGCTTTCTGCCATTTTTTGAACATATGATGTATCCACTAGCATGCTGACATATTAAGCATGTACAATTGAACCAGAAGTGCCCACACAAGTTCCCTGCCCCCACCCCCTAATACTGAATAAAAGCTTCCTGTACTAACCCCATGGGAGACAGTACTGAGAGCTATTTCCCTGTCCCCTTACTTGTAACAATAAAAAGTTCTTCGCTTTCAACCCTTCCTTGGGTGTGTTCAATTTGATGCACCAATGAACCTCTTGAAATCAGTTACAAAAAGAGAACATACAATTAACTCACAAGTCACCTAGATTTACCAATAAGGTATGATGCACTCAATACACCCACAGCACAGAATTTATAACTCACTTGAAAAACGTTATTCTTTGCTCTTATTTTACATGTTTTCTTTCCCCTATTATATAAAAACAGCAGAGACTATATCTGGTACATCCTCCTGTTTGCTAGCACCAAATCTTACATTTAAATATTTATAGAATCAAGGTAACAAAAGAAATTATTTAAATAGTAATTAATGTTTACATCAACATCATAGAGAAAGTTGTGCTCACCAAATCTCTCTCCAATCCTCTCTAGGTGGTAAAAAGAGCAACACTAGAGAGAGAGAAATGCTGATGGGATCTATGACTCAAAAGACAGTAACAGGGAAGCCTGCGGGGGGGGGGGCGGGATACAAAAAAGAAATTTCAATACTTTCAGTGGTTTACGTACATGATAGCTATTGCTATGGTCAACAGAAGGCAGGTCCAAGAGGGACTCATGCATTAGAGTCCTTTGTCTCTTAGTCCTCAGTATAGAGAACTAGTAGGATTCCCAGTGATTCCGTTAACCCTTTCCCCTGCTTCATTAGACTCTGACTTTTGTTTAAGTTTCTACCTTTGTTACTCTGGGAACCTGATAAAGAGTATCAATCGTGTTACTTGGAAATATTGCTTATGGTAAAAAGGACCCAATTGGTAGACTGCAACTGAACTGAGAGTAACAATAAATGGGGATAAGTGGGGGAGAATGACATAGCCCAAAGAAGATGGCTCCCAAATGACTGGGAGCTGCTTGCTGTAGGGACTACTACAAAGACTCACAAAAAGGAAGGCATGAGGCTGCCTTGCTGGCAAGCTATGGTTTTGTTCTTCTATCCTTCTGAATACACTGGTGCTAAATGGGCCCAATGATAATCTTGAAAATATTCAAGTTTAGCTATCCTGATAAGCATTGCAGGGCTACTTCTTTGTATTATCAATGGAGCTAATGCTCTAATGTGTATATGAAACATCTTGGGATTTTGTCAAAATAGATTCTGATTCAGAAGGGACTTGGTCTGTGATTCTGCATTTCTAACAAGCTCCCAGGTTATATAAATGCTACTGCTTAATGCTGTGGATCCATGGACCCTACTCTAAGTAGCAACACTTAAAAAAAAAAAAAATACTGAAATAGGTAAGACTGACATTTTAATTTAAATAAAATTTAAATTAAATTTAAATTTACCCAGGGGTGCCTGGGTAGTGCAGTCAGTTGAGCCTCTGACTCTTGATTTTGGCTTGGGTCGTCCTGAGATGGACCCAGCTTGGGATTCTCTCTCCCTCCCCCTCTGCCCCTCCTGCTCATTCACCTGTGCGTGCGCTCTCTCTCTCTCCCTCAAAATAGATGGATAAATCTTTTAAAAATAAATGCTGTGAGTTGAACATTTTTTAAAACTTATCTACCAATCACTTTAGATGCAGCAAGAATTCAGTTATATAGGGGGAAAGACCTTAAAAATTAAAATAATTAAGCAGTCATGAAAGCTCCCATTAGGATAGTGAAGAACTGACACTTCTAAGAAGATGCTGACCCCATTTTAGAGAAAAACAAAACTAAAAATTAAAAAGGACTACGAACATGGTACACCTAGAAAGGGACAAAAAAACAAAAAATCTAAATTATTTGGACCAAGTCACATGTCACTGTTTATTTTTTCAACCCAGGCTTTAATTAATACAGGCTGGCAACAGTGTGATGACCCAAAAAGGGACCAGAAAATTATATACTGATCAGGCTGCACATTATTATACTAAGAATTACCATCATTACTCTTAACCAGAAAAGAAAACCAACCACCTAACCAATGAATATTAAGCAGGGTTTTTTGTTTTTGTTTTTATTTTTATTTTTCTATTAGTAGACTCAACTGATGTAAAGCCAATGGAAGATGAAAAATTCTTCACAGATCTATTAATCAATATACTTTCTTTCTGAAACTACCCAAGTATTACCCAAAAAGACTTAAATGGAGAGTCAGGAATATATCTTATCAAAACAACCCCTTCTCAAACATAGTACTCAGTGATATCTGGTAAAGGAATCTTTTATACTAGTCAGACAAAAATAACCTACAGGAAATTAAGTTAAAAGGAAAAATGTATTTATGTAATGTATTTATGAGAAATACATTAATCTTTAATAACTTTTCCCCTTGGGGTGCCTGGGTGGCTCAGTCTGTTAAGCGTCTGCCTTCAGCTCAAGTCATGATCCCAGGGTCCTGGGATGGAGCCTCGCATCAGGCTCTCTGCTCAGCAGAGAGTCTGCTTCTCCCTCTCCTTTTGCCCCTCCCCCCAACTAGTACACATAAACACACAGTGGCTTGTGCTCTCAAAAAAATAAATAAAATCTTTAAAAAAAATAACTAACAGTTCTTCCCTAAAGCATAACAGATAATTAAAAATCACCAGAACTAGGAATTTTTCAAGCTATTAGTTCTAACTCTATTAAGAAACCACGGGAAAAAAAAAAAAGGAAAATTATATAATCACAATTACACATCAGAAACTCCAAGATTAACAAAGGAAATGGGAAATTATACTAGAGGGAAAAAGTTGTAACATAATTTTTTTTAAAAACTCTCAAGATTTATGTTTTACTTTTGATTTATACTTCGCACTTTGAATTTATCTGAAGTTCACAGAATTCCCAATACTACTAACAAAGCAATTATACCACGACATAAAGATTCTCCTAAAGATGTAGAAAACTGTTCAGTTTCCCCACCTAGTTTTCCTTATTTATTTATTCCACATATTAGCTACACATCAGCAGCACAGCAGCTGCTTTTTGATGTTTACCTATTCTGCACCTGCTCCAAGGAATCTGAACCATGCGGGGAGAAAACAAAAAACAAAAAACAAAAACAGACATACACACAACCATGTTGACTCGTCTGTTTAATTCATTATCACTAATCACAAGTGGTCCTTTATAGCTGTCAATAAAATATATATGTACGTATACACACATACAATATTATGCCACTATTTCCGTAGTCCACTTCATTCTGCCAAATAACTATTTTATACCAATCTCTCTTCCCCAATCTCCCAACATCTCCCCCACCTCCACTCTCTGCTAATGACTTTGCTTCCCATTTCACCGAGACAACAAAAAGCATTCAAAACTAAGTTGCACATGCTCTGACCCCCACATCTAACAACCTACCTACATCTGTATCCATATATCCTTTTCCCTCTGGTTACTATGGATACTCATATTTACTCAATCCCCTCACTTGGTGCTGGATCCCATCCCCTCTAGCCTTGTACTCAAAGCCCTTGCTCCAGCAACTGCTTCCTTTCTCTCCTTATCTTAATTGTCAACTCTCCCTTTCCACTGGTCACTTCCCTGTTAGTACAGTATACTAACGTGCTATATAATCTCTGCATCTGTGATAGGCAGCCTCTAAGATGGCCACCAATGATCAGTGCCCTCGTATTAACAATTTTAGAATGTGCCCTCCTACATTTAAATTTAAATAGGATTGGTCTGTGTGAACAATGTGCAGAAATTACGGTGTATATTTCCAAATTAGTCACAAGACACAATTTCCCATGTATTTTGCTTTTCTCCATGTATTTTACTATTTAATAAACCATGTAATATAAAAAAAAAATAAACCATGTAATATAAGCATTTTGTCCATGACCCTTTTCTCCTACAACCTTTGGGATGGCTTGCCTGGTAGTATACTCAGGAGTCTACCACTGCATTAGGATAATTGGCCACATGACATAGGTCTTTATCTGACTCTAGAAACAAAATTTGACAGTTACTCACTTTCTCTGTTTGAAACATTTTCCTTACCTAGCCTCTGGGTCATTACTCCTGGTTCTCCTCCTATCCCACTGACCATGTGATTTCCATCTCCTCTGAAATGCTAGAACCACCTTACTACTCCCTAGATAGCATATCCAGTTTCACAGCTTTAAATAACATCTACAGGCTGATGAGTCCCAACATTACTAAACTCCAGACCATTTAAAACCAAACTTTTACTATCTACCTGAAAACCTTTTCCTCTCTTACATCACTGCAGTGGTCTCCGAAATGGTTTCCCTGGTTCTCCACTTAGACCCACTTCAGTCTACTCCCAACCCAGCAGAGTGATCCTTCCCAAACAGAAGTCAAATCATATTAATCCTCTGCCCAAAATTCAGCCATTATAGTCAAATCTAAAATCTCTGACCTGCAAGATCTGCGTACGTGGTTTGCCCCCGTCTCTACCGCCACCACTCACCAGCTTGCTCACTTAGTTCCTGCCATATCACACTCCGACTGTGCCCCCTTCAAGATTCTGACACTTGCTACTCCTCCCTAGGGTGCTCCTTCCCCAGAGTCGCGTGACTTGCTTCCTAACATTCCTCAGGTCACTGCTCAAATATCACCTTCTTAAAGAGGATTTCCCTTTTCAGCTTTGTAAGTCCGAGCCTCCGCCTGCCCACTCAAGCTCCCCACCCCAATCCACAGCGTTCCCAATACGGCTTGTCCTGCCCTGTTTTTCTTCACAGTTCAGACGATGACCTGATACATATTTACTTATTGTTTTATTTTTTCATTGCCTGTTTTACTAGAGATTAAGCTCCAGGAGGTCAGCAATTTCTACAGTTTATTTTACTTGCCTAAAATCTACAGAATGCCTAGCGCATAGAAGGTACTCAACAAACATTACTGAAAAAAATAAGTGAATGAGTAACAGTAATAGGAGACATTTCTGTGGTGAGCCTCAGCAGCAAGGAAGGGCAGCTTTATGTGACATCAAGAGGGTACTGGCTAAAGAAGCACAGGCTCTGCAGGTCCCACAAGCCCAGCAGACTCCCAGAACTACATGGAAGAAGGGCTGTAACACCAAAAGAGCAGGCAAGGACAAGGCCACAGAAAAACTGTTCTGTGGTGATCGTGGCCCCGTAGGAAAAAATTCACTGAGAGGAAGAAATAATAACTTTACCAGAGAGAAACCTGAAAGATACCCTCTCAACCAAGTGATAAGTAACATCACCAATAATGGGAAAAGTAAGTACTATATGCTTCTTAATAGGATACATTGAAAACACAACATAACTTCTGTGGCACTTCTGCCAAAAGCATGTCACCTGAATCTAATCATGAGAAAAGAAAAAACTAGGATTAAGGATATTCTATAAATGAACTGGCCTGTACTCTTCAAAAATGCCAATGGCATGAAACACAAGGACTCAAGAAATGTTCTAGATTAAAGGTGACCAAATAGACATAATGACTGAATGTAATATATAATCCTGGATTTTATTTTGCTAGAACGGACATATAGGGATAATTGGCAAAATGTGAACAGAGTTAATAGATTAGAAGAATTCAAACAAAGCTAAGTTCCTGACTTTGATAATTATATGGTTATGTAAGAAAATGCCCTTGTTAAGAAATACACACTGAGGTATTTAGTGGTAGGAGGGGACGTTATGTCTACAGTTTATTCTCATAAAGTTGAAAATGAAATCGTTGTATCAGAGAAAATAAAACAGCAAAACGTTGCCATTTGGGAAATCTGAGTCAAGAGTATATGGGAATTCTTGGTAGTACTCTTAAAAAAGTTTTCTGTAAGTCAGAAATTATGTCAAAATAAAAAAAAATTCAAGTGAAAAAAGAAGCAAAAAAACCTAACAAAAAAGGTTCAAAAATAATTGGGAAAAATATTTTCAATATATTATAGTAGCTTCTATTTCAGATTTTAAAGGATAATCTCTCTAAATACTCAAGTTTAAAATTAAAAATTATAACCACAAAAGAAGAAACTATGTATCACTAGATTCAGAATGTAATTTTTTAAATAACATAATCTACCAGGCTAACATACTAGACTTTTTCCTATATCTAAATTTCATTTTAAACAAATGCCATGAAGGAAACTATCATAACACTGACCTTCAAAGAAATACTGTGATTTCCATATAATATTTCTATTTCAGTTATTTAAAACACATTTTAAATTAACATAATCCGAAAAATAACACCCAGGATACATTGAGGATTCAATATGTCCTACTTCAGTTGAAAAACCATGAAATACTATAGAAAAACTTTCCAAGAGTACAAATGTAAAAGAGCTGACTTTACTTATTTAAATGCAGTGTCAATTAGCTGTTTCAAAAAGCAGACAAAACAAAGCAAAATTACCTTCATGGACTGTAATGCCACAATTGTCACACTGAATTATTTCATCAGCATCCTCGCTATTATCTCCAAGACAAACACAGCAAATCAGAATGTGGTCCATTTTTTGAGAACTCCAGTTTTGACTCTTCTCAAGAATCAGCGAGTCCTAATATTAAAACATACCAGAAAATCACATATTTAAATTAAAAGATAATTTTAATAACTATAATCCTCAAAGTTGTTTTATGCATTTCTAAAATTATGCTGCATTCTCCATTATTTTAGTAGTTTAGTTTGAAAATAGTAATTTCAGAACACTTGAAAAGTCCATTTCTTTGTCAAATGACCCTCTAAGCACGCTTTAATTTTGCATTTTCTCTGCAAGTTCCATATTCTCCCTCCTTTAAGAAATCAAAGAGCAAGCATGCAACTGACAACTCTTCATCTGCTTTGCCATTCTGGATTATAGTCTGACCCCTTAAACTAGAAGAAAGGAAAAATTAACCCACAGGTAATTATTAATCCTACAATGGATTTAAAAAGTGTAAGACATGGTTCCTACACTTGGAAGCTTATAATCCTGCCTTAAGGGAGACAAGACACACATATATCAAACAAGAAAAAATCAATCCAAGATAACATATAAGCAAATATGTATGTGATGGCATAATTACAGACTCTATACTCCTTAACAGCTGAGGAATTCAGTAAGTTTCAGGATCATCAAACCACTGGATGATAGATCCAAGAGAGCCTGTATAGGCATATCTGTACATACAGGTACAGAAAACCATCTAAAAAAGGATCCAGGTTGTCTAGTTGCTAAAGTGTGAAGTACTCTATTAGGTTCGTGTCAAGAAGTATCTAGTATAGGGCGCCTGAGTGGCTCAGTTGGTTGAGCATCTGCCTTCAGCTTGGGTCATGATCCCAGGGTCCTGGGATCGAGTCCCACGTTGGGCTCCCTGCTCCACGGAGAGCCTGCTTCTCCCTCTGCCTCCTTCTCTCTCTCATGAATAAAGAAAATCTTAAAAAAAAAAAATCTAGTATAACTGATAATAAAGATACTGAGCTAATTATAATATAAAAGGAGAAAGGAAGACATAATATAAAATGTCAAGAAAGAAAAGAATTTGCTTTGTTTAAACTGCATTACAGATTTAAACTTTAAATGATTAACAATATAATGATTCTTATATTCTTACATTATCAGATTGGGCATTATATAAGATAGAACTTATGAGTTTATGTTTTTAAGAACCTAACCACTTTTTTTTATATTTTTATATTCTTTTAAACAGACCAATATCCACAGGTAACATTTAGAGTCATCATTTCATAGCAATCCGTAAATGACATCTGAATGACACTTAAATGTCACATCAATAACATTTTTTTAAAAATTGTGTTATACATCTAAACTTGCAGCTATCTGTAAAACAAATCAGAAAAGAATGCAAAGTCAACAAGGAGGCGGTGTCCTTGCTCTAGAGAATCCTAGTACTTTAAAATTGTGTATTTGGGGGCACCTGGGTGGCTTAGTTGTTGGGTGTCTGCCTTCGGCTCAGGTCATGATCCCAGGACGCTGGGATCGAGCTCTGCATCAGGCTCCGTGCTCCTCGGAAAGCCTGCTTCTCCCTCTCCCACTCCCCCTGCTTGTGTTCCCTATCTTGCTGTGTCTCTGTCAAATAAATAATAATAAAATCTTGGAAAAAAAGAAAAAGAGATACTTACCTTTAAAAAAAATAAAATAAAATGGTATATTTTGCTTTTTTTTTTTTTTTGCTCCTCTTTGTTAAAAAACCGAAGTAATTTGTGGGCTTTGGACGTGAGTACCAAATAAAGGTACAAACTTCCTAAAAAGAAAACTCATGGTTTATAGTACTTTCGTACATTGAGCAAAACAAAAATCTACCCAAATGTTCACCCCATTAGCTATGCTTCAAATTTAAAAGCATTTGACTTAAAGTCTAATGTCCTAGTGTTTCTCAGTTCTCATTTAATAACTGTTGAACCTCGAAGTGACGGTTTTCTCATCTGTAAAATGGGATGGTAAAAGTAATACCTTCCTGATGAGATTTTTGTGAAAATTAAGATAATTGTATGGTAAAAATGTTCCTGAGATATACTAGGTACTCAATAATAATGTTCATTTCCATTCTCCTTTCCTAATTCTTTGTAGGTGGTTCAAGAGGAATATGAGCTGACCATTTACTATACTGAGGAATCTTCCTTGGAATCCCCCCAAAAGTTGTAACCCTCAATAAGTACTGCTACTTTAAATATTTTCCTATGCTAAGTCCCAAAAGACTTTTTTCCCAAAATACCACATCTGGGTTAAAAATAATCACAAACTAGAAAAAGATCTAGCCAATAACCAGAGTTTGATGATTGACAGGCTACTCGTGTAAAATGGGTTCTGTCAATACTTTTCTGGTGGAATTACAACTAATGAGTGCTTAAAAAAAGGTTTACCCATGTGGGGAACAAGTAAATTTCTATGGATCAGAAAAACAAGCATTAATAGGTAGCTCTGATTCCATTATTTCCCTGTTCTTCCATTTTGCTCAGAAAAAACAATAAACGTCTAAATTGTGTATCTGTACAATTTCTCTCTACACATACTATCATTTAGAGGCAGAGAAAACAAAATCAACTGGTATTTCTGGGATTCCCATCATTTGAGACTTTTACCAGAAATGTAATGCAAAGAAAGAGAAATGGGGGGAACTTGAGCCCCACCAAATGACTGACAAATAATGCTTCAGTGGGAAAATCTTAGTAACACATTCTCTTAAAAAATTATGCTCTAAGTTGTCTTTAATACATCAAATAAGGGTTTGAGCACACTTATCAGAATATAAAAGCAAATTTAGTAATAATTTTTATCAGCATATTTCTGAAGATGTGTATCATTTTTTTAGCTTCTGGACAAAATAGTCAAGCTAAAGTTTTTACCAAAAATTATTTGAAAATATGATTTTTACATAAAAATAGAAATTGGGAAAGTAGGTTTTGAATGGCACAAGAGTATCACCTAGGATAGAACTTTATTATGTCATAACTTAATGCAATCTAAGGGCAATTAGAAGAATAAATGGGGCACTATAGTAATAAACCAATGACTATAGTAAACCAATTCATTTTTTTCCCTTGGGATTTAAAATTTACACCTAAAATAATAATATTGTCCAATGCTCTCCATGGGTTTAGTGTTTATTTATATAGTCCACAACGATGATTACAGGGCGCCTGGATGGCTCAGTCGTTGGGTGTCTGCCTTCGGCTCGGGTCGTGATCCCAGGGTCCTGGGATCCAGTCCCGCATCGGGGTCCCTGCTCGGCGGGAGGCCTGCTTCTCCCTCTGCCACTCCCCCCGCTTGTGTTCCTGCTCTCGCTATCTCTCTCTCTGTCAAATAAATAAATGAAATGTTTAAAAAAAAAAAGATTACAAATAATAATATACAACAGGTAAATTCTAAGTTTTATGTGTGTTTAATAAAAGGGAATTCCTGAACACTTCACGTAAAACTAGAATTAAAAGAATCCTATTGCTCTGAATATGAGAAAAAGTACACCAAAAAGTTTGAGCAATAGGTCTCCAAGTTTTTTTTTTTTTTAAAGATTTTATTTATTTATTTGAGAGAGAGAGAATGAGAGAGAGAGAAAGCACATGAGGGGGGGGAGGGTCAGAGAGAAGCAGACTCCCTGCTGAGCAGGGAGCCCGATGCGGGACTCGATCCAGGGACCCCAGGATCATGACCTGAGCCGAAGGCAGTCGCTTAACCAACTGAGCCACCCAGGTGCCCAACAGGTCTCCAAGTTTTTAAAGAAAATTAAATTCTCAAGAATCTGAAGTAATTTTTGTACAATATTTTGAACTTTTTATGTATTAAAGCAGTTATTTTAAGGGCGCCTGGGTGGCTCAGCTGGTTAAGCATCTGCCTTTGGCTCAGGTCAATGATCCCAGGGTCCTGGGATCAAGTCCTACATCGGGCTCCCTGCTTGGCGGGGAGTCTGCTTCTCCCTCCACCCTTCCCCCCTGCTTGTGTTCTCTCTCTCTCTCCAGTAAATAAATAAAATCTTTAAAAAAAACAAACAAACAAAACAGAACAAAAAGCAGTTCTGGGGCACCTGGGTGGCTCAGTTGGTCAAGCATCTGTCTTTGGCTCAGGTCATGATCCTGGGGTCCTGGGATCCAGCCCCAGATCAGGCTTCCTGCTCAGCAGGGTGTTTGCTTCTCTCTCTCTCTCTCTCTCTCTACCTCTACCCCTCCCCACTGCTTATTCTCTCCCTCTCAAGTAAATAAATAAAATCTTAAAAAAAAAGCAGTTGTTTTATTTTGAAATGTATAAAAAGCAATTGATACTTAAGTCAGAAACCCCAAATAGAAGTGGCTATTTATAAATTTTGGCAAAAATTTTAATTACCAAAAATCAGATGACAATTGCCATTTCTTCACAACCACTTAACATCTAATAATCCATTTAACATGAGAGCCTTTTATGAAAAGAAACCAAAAAACTTCCACCTGAAAATTTCTACTGAAATTATCTTCTATCAAATATTAATCCTCAACCAAAGCTCTAGAGTCAAAGTCCTGAAAATGTGAACCATTCTCTGAAAATGCTACACACCCATCCCCAGAAGATTTACTTCAGAAAACCAAAAAGCAATAATATAACATCAGTTAATCCCAAAAGCATCAAGATAAAAGTTTGAAAGTGGCATATAATGATACTCCAAGGGGATTGTTCAGACTGCAATAAATTCAAAAAATGTCATTAATTCTATAGGCCAAGGAAAGTGCCCATATGTAGAAAATGTAGGTTTATCAAATGTCCAATTGTAGAACAGTAGTTCTCAAGGTGTGGTCTGTGGGACACTCTGCTTCACAGGGTCTACAAGCTAAAGGCTATTTTCATACTAATACTAAGGTTGTTTGCCTTTTTCACTCTCTCTCATATGTGTATGATATAGTCTTCCAGAACTATACAACAGGGGATAGGGTCATCAATCTGACAACTTGTATGCTTCTGTATGTCTTAATTTTTGAAATTCCTGAGTTTTAATTTGAAATAGTAAATAACAAAAGCTATAACCTACAGGGTGCCTGGGTGGCTCAGATGGTTAAGCATCTGCCTTAGGCTCAGGTCATAATCCCAGGGTCCTGGGATCCAGTCCCTTAAGAGTCAATAAAAGGCCCCCCGCTCAAAGAAAAAAATCAAATTCCCTAAAAACCTTCAAAATTATTAAAGCTTCGGACATCACTTACAGGATGTCCAACATCATTTCCCTACAAAAGCACTTGACATAACAGCCAAGAAAGTTTGCTGTTTATAAACTAAATATAATTCAATTATGTAATTCTAAAACCACACTTTCAGCTCTCTACTACAAAGCCGTATTTGAAAACCTAAAGTAAAAGTAGAGAAAAATAAAACTTCAAATATAATCAAATACATCTGTATTAACTAACAGATAATTGATACCTTGATGCCAAAGTATCTACCTAAAATAACTAGGAAGATTAAGATACAAACAATGGCCGTAAAGCAACAAGAATTACCATTAGTCATCTTTTTTACAAAATCAAGCGCATATGAACAGGAAATTTAGAAATGTAAGATAAAATAATAATCCCGATTAGTTTTTATTAAAATTTGTCATCTCATTTGAGTAACAAATAGAAGTAGAATCATCAAAAATTACTGGTGTTGGGGAAAAACAGTTACCAAGATTTCAGGTAGAACATTACTGAGTTAAAATTAACTTTCTATCAGTTCTTCTGCATTTCTGCATAGGGTAGAACAAAAGGAAAATTAACACAAATTAACACAAGAGTTAATTTAGCGACTGTAAGAAGAAAGTTCTTGACAACTTTACTGAGGCGCTCTGGAATCACATTCCTTTGGGACTTAACCTAAATATATGAAGTCCCATTATTTACTAAAGTCTCTCCTGGTAGAAAAAAACCTAAAAGCATATGTGGCCTTCCGATGCATCATAAAGGAGAGTCTACAACCTCCTAAGCAGTATTTTATGTATTACAGATTATTAACAAATGGATAATGTATACATTTTACCTGGCAAATTCCTAAACATCTGCAGGTATTCCCCACACCAACACATAAAATCTAACTCTGTCTTTATCATTAGCCAGCTTACTTTTATGAATGTCAGGCTAATAAAAATGAAGAAAGTAATGCTGCCAAAGGTAAACTTATTCAGTAGATATCGACTACTAAATGCTATAAAATAAACTGGATACAAGCCTACATCAAATATGAACAACTGATTTTTCCATATTTCTATTTCCCTAAATTGGCACTGGGAATATGGAACTGTTTGTGCTACAGCATATAAATACTATATTATATTCCAAATGACAATTTCCCGTTACCTAAAGATAAGAATTTAGATAGATAGCACTGGAGGCAGGCAACATTCTTCATATGCAAGTAGATAACCTAGAAGTTAACCAATGTTTATAATATATATATTTATTATAACCTGCTGTTTCATCACTACTGACATATAAGCCCCTCAGAGCCTGTTACTTTATATTTTGGCAAGAAAAAAATCACCAAGTTTTTAAATGAAACTTACTTAAAATAGGTAATCAATGCTATGTAAAACTTGTAAGTAGAAGAAATTTAAAAGAATACAGCATAGAAGGAAAATCCTTCTACCAGTTTAACCTTTTTCAATGATATGAAAAAACAAAAAATAAGTGCTTGCTAAAGAACTGAATTTTTGTGACAACAAATGCATTAACAGAAATGACAGACTTAATTATTATAGTTCTACATGTTGATGTAACAGGTACATCTACATGTATGACGACAACTCAATCTTGCTTTTGAAGAAAAACATATACATAAACACACAGACAAAGAGACACAAATGTGTTTGACTGAAGAATCTTGAATGTTGCATCTTGGGCCCAAAGGATAAACCTAACTTTCGGTAGTAGAACTTCAAGTGGAAGAACTGAGTCATTACTGTAGTTTTAGGAAAGAAATGTTTGTCTTATGATAGGAGTGTTTGATTTTTCTTTTTCATTTCTTTGTAGAGAGAACTTATTCACTAAATATATGTAAACATATAGTTCTTATTTACTCCCATACATCTAAAGCAAAGACTTGGTGACTATTCAGATGATGAGTGCTACAACTGGTAAAGGAATTAACCTTAAAATCAATCTCTAAAAGTCTGAGGCAATCATTAAGCTGTTTGTTGTCCTGCTCTAAAGTAGTCTAGAAGTCTAAATTTTCATGTGGATATGGACATAGCTAAGTTGAAATAAAGGTGACCTTTGTTTTCATACTCCACTCAGCACCATTCAGCAGTCTATGAAGAATGGGGTGAGAGGATAGAAAGGGGAAAGGAAAACTACCATATTCCTAGTCTATGGATATAAAAATATTTCTCTAACTACAAAGACTGTGAGCTCCTTGAGGACGGTGATTATGAGCTCCTTGAGGACGGTGACAAATAGTAGATACTCAATAAAGGCTGGTTGACCAAATGAATAAATGTTACAGTTAGGGCGCTCATTCACTCCCACAGCTGTCTATAAACAGGATTTCAAGGAAGCTACTTAATATAATGAGTAGAATGGTTTAGAGAAGAATTCCCTTTTCCCCAGACAGACAGATATCATAAAAATTGGGTTGATCTACCTCATTACTCTTGCTTTGAGATAGTGTCAGGCTATCATTGGTCAGTTCCTCATCATCAGCACTGTTTCTGCTAAGAACTTTACTCTTCTTCTTCTTGCAACCCCCTTCACTGGCAGGGCTGCTATGATCTTCATCATTGCCTTCATCATTCTCATCCTCATCACTCCCACTTCCCTCATCTTCATCATCCTCATTGTCTCCATCACTTCCTTCTTTCTGAGATGCAGATCTCCCCTTTCTCTTTACTACAGTAGGTCGCCAATCATTGTCATCCTCACTGTCATAGTCATCCATATCATTCAGCTCTTCCATGGATACAAAATCCAAAAGTGGTCGATTTCGACGAAGGTTCCACTTTTTTGGCTCACTGACTTGTTCCTCTGTAGTGGTTGTCGTAGTGGGGACTGAAGGAGATGTGTTAACAGCAGGAGGACTTGTGGCTGGTGTGGTGGAAGCAGCAGAAGCAGCCACAGCATCAGATACTGTTGCTTTTTCTTTATCCTCTCTCTCCTTCTCTTTCTCCTTTTCTTTCTCCTTCTCTTTTTCCTTTTCTTTCTCTTTCTCCTTTTTCTTTCTAGGTCTTTCTCCATTCTCTTCTTCCTCCTTCTTTTCCATTTTAATTAACTGTTTTTCTGATGACAGTATTTCTTCCTCTGCAGAATTTTTAAGTTGTTCTTCTTTTACTTTAATATCTTCATTCAGTTCTTCTTCTAAAATATTTTCTTCAGAATCACTACAGGAACCTTCTCCACTGTCCTTTGAAGGATCTTCACTTCCATTACCACTCCCTTCAGAATCTGTTGAAAATATGAGAAAAAAAAACCACACATATGTATATACATACACACACACACACACAACGCTGACACAAATGAAACCACCAAAATTTGTGAGTAACTTGCAAAACAATATAAACAAATTTAAGTCAAAGAATGGTAGACATTCCCAACCTGATTAAATAATAAATCAATGAAGTTGGTATAATGGTTCTAATTCAATATAGCACTAATGAAGATGACTATATGTAACTCTAAATTAAAATATGCTTCAAAAAGAGGAGCACTATCTTGTGTCAAATGGCTCATGCTATATTCGGTACCCTAGAAACAATTTTTTTTCCCTAAAAGTAAAGGTGCTTCTTTTTAAATTGGGCACTTGATTTTAACTTAATGATATAATACAGACCAAATTCTTCTTCTCTTCCATCTTCATTTCATAAACTGTATGAACTTACAAGCATTGAGTTACATTCAGAACAAGAAAAACCTAGCCCAAAAACTTGGTCTCATTTATTTTACTCTTTACCCAGCAACAATGAACACAGGTTATTTATGATAGTCAACATCCCTAACATACTAATCAATTTTAGGAGTATCAAGTTCACAGGTGAAGGAGACAGTAGCAGTGGCATAGTAAATGGAAGTTGCAAGAGCAGTTATCAATTTTCCTGCTATCAGGATACTGTTCATATCAATTAGAGCCACCTAAACTTTCAAAAATTCTAGGCAGTAACTACGACAGCCCCCCCAGAATGAAAGAAATTAGTAATTTTTTAAAAAACGAATCCATCTTGGAAATGAACAACCATGGTAGTCGCTAAAAAGATAGGCTTAGACTATTAAAAAGTTCATGCAGAACTACAAGCTTTCTAGCAAGTTTCTTCCATTCCTGCCTAGGGCAGCGCAGGCCATCTTGGCCCAAGACTACTCAGTAAACTTCTGATCCTCTTTACACCTAATCAAACAAATAAAAATCTAAAATCTGAAATAACGAGGAGAAAAAAAAAAAAGGAAGGGGAGCTTAAAGAAGTAAGAAACAACTAGTCATAGGTCATGGCCAACAACTATAGTAAAACCTGTAGGGTGATACATTCTTTGAGCCTATAACTAAGAAAAGGATAATAATAAAATGGTGAAAAAAGTCTATGTTTCCACACCATTTTAATTTCTGTTAACTCAACCAGCCTTAGCTACTATAATTAAATGGATATTAAAGTAAAGAAAGTTAAAAAAAAAAAGTAAAGAAAGTTGCAATTAGTGTCTGGTATCTAAAATATCCTAAAAATCCTTTACAAATGGTTAAAAAACAAAAACAAAAAAATCCTGCACGGCGCCTGGGTGGCTCAGTTGGTTAAGCGACTGCCTTCGGCTCAGGTCATGATCCTGGAGTCCCAGGACTGAGTCCCGCATCGGGCTCCCTGCTCAGCAGGGAGTCTGCTTCTCCCTCTGACCCTCCCCCCTCTCATGTGCTCTCTCTCTCTAATAAATAAAATCTTAAAAAAAAAAATCCTGCAAGTTAAATTGATTAAAAATACAGACTAACATACAATAAATATTGATTGGCCCTACAAAATAATTGTCAATCTCAAGATTACCACGCAGGAACCCACAGCTTATTCAAAACTGTTGTGAAAAAGCACTCTCATCCTAAACAATCTTAGGTAGGATACAAGAACAATATCATGTAGGTCAACAATACCTTATTTGAAACTTATGGAGCCAGGTATCTTTCAGAATTTTGATTTTTTTTTCAGATTTTAGAAGGGAAGCATGGTGTATACACAATATATGACACTTAAAAATCTCCAGTGAGATCTATGGCACTATCCTATAATCAAACACATCTCTGCAGGGAAAAGTATAAATATTTACAAATATTTAAGGAAACACTACAAATAAACTATCATTTCCAGTTAGGTTTTACCAAAAACAAGTTTGTACCAAACTTAGGAAACACCTTTGGATTTGTAAGCTTCTTGAATTTCAGAGAGTGAATCCAGTATCATCCACAACTAGGTAACTTCTTTTCACTCCAACAGTTATACAAACCATTAAGAAAATTATGATTTTTTTAATACCACTCATAATTAAACCCAACCTACCAAGAAAAACTACTTCTGGTAAAAAAACAAATAATAATCATAACAATTTCTAGATATTTTTAGATAAGAATCTAATAAATAATAAGCAGAGTTGACCAAACACTTCTAAGGCAAAAAGAGTCTGTGCATACTAACTACAGAAGACTGGAACATCTTGCAAACAATGGCATAATTAAGAGAGATATTTTTTAAAGTACCTAAAAAGGGGTGCCTGGGTGGCTCAGTTGGTTAAGCATCTGCCTTAAGCTCAGGTCATGATCCCAGGGTCCTGGGATCGAGCCCCACATCGGGCTCCCTGCTCAGCAGGGTGTGTTTCTCCCTCTGCCTCTCACCCTTCTCGTGCTCCCCCCCCTCAAATAATAAAATCTTAAAAAAATAAAATAAAGTACCTAAAAATTATTTCTAATAATTTTTTCTAATAATTATTTCTAATAATTTTTACCAATAAAAATAACAGTAGATATAAAAGTTAGAATAACTGGGGCACAAATGTGGGTACCTAATCAAAACTGAGACCAATCCAACTTCGCTATTACTTGGTAAATTTTGCTAAATGTTAAGAATTGTTATGATTTTGTCTTGGTTGTTGTTGCCAATGCCAATCATTTTTTAAAAGTATAGGGGTGGGGGACACCTGGGTGCCTCAGTCAGTTAAGTGACTCGTGATTTAGGCTCAGGTCATGATCTCATGGGTCAGGGGATCAAGCCCCACGTGGGGCTCTGCACTCAGTGGGGAATCTGCTTGAGATTCTCTCTCCCACTCCCTCTCCCTCTGCCTCTGCCCCTCCCCTGACCCACACATGAGCACACTCTCTCCCTCTCTCCCTCAAAAAAATAAATAAATCTTAAAAAAAAAAAAAGTATGGAGAAACTGATACTCTTTGATTGTTTTTGTTTTGTAATCATATCTGGATAGAAAGCAATCTGAAAAGAAAAAAAATATTTAAATGCTTTACATCTGTTAACATATTAGATGAATCTGAAATTTTTCCACAAATCCAAATCCTAGTAGCTTACCCAACCCTTCATTCTCCAAATATAATACATTATCCATACTCCAACTGCAGGCATCACGAATATATCAAATTTTATCTTTGATTTCTGAAAAATAACTTCATCTGATTAGTCATCACTTCTTTTTGATACATATGCACTTGAGGGATGGAGATAAACAATATTTAGTTACAAGCATAGCTTGAGAAAAATGACAATGAAAAAAATCAGTCTTTGGCTGTCTATAATTCCATTTTTGTAGGCTACAAAGAAAAATGTCTTCTTATTACAAATTCAAACTGACTCTGTGTCATGTTCCAAATCCATCACTCTTACATCTTTTTTTTTTTTTTTAAAGGTAATAGACTAGAGAAATAAGTCAGATGCTTCTTAGCATTAGAAGAGAAGTAAATCTGGGGCTACTGGGTGGCTCAGTTGGTTAAGCATCTACCTTCGGCTCAGGTCTTGATCTTGGTCGGGGTCCTCGGATCCAGCCCCGCATCACGCTCCCTGCTCAGTGAGGAGTCTCCTTCTCCCTCTCCCCTCTGCCCCTTCCCCCTGCTCCTGCTCACGTGCTATCGATCTCTAATAATTACCTTTTTTCAAAAAGGTAATTCTAACTCTACAATAAAATTTTTTCTTTAGGAAAAAAATTAAAATTGAAATCCCTCCTTCCTATTCAGTTAAATAAAAGGTACCTTTCTCAAATATACAATATATCAAAATCTCTCCAAGCAATAGCTATTTCAACTAACAGAAGTTAGGGAATTTTTTACAGATACAGAATTAAAAAACAGCCTTCAAGAATTCCTTCACAATATTCAATGCTTAAGTTTTCCCCATGATAAATATTGAACAATAAAATAGTATTTAATTCAGTTTTATTTTAGCTTTGCAATATAAAGAATCACCTTTGTCTATCAACCTTAATTAACTATTCCATTCATTGATCTAGTGCAACAGTAATTAGTATTTATAAATATACACAATACCTAACAGATTACCAGTCTACTGGTTATTCAGTTATCACCTTGGGGCCATTTTTTACTAATCCTGTATTTTCTCTTTTTTAAAAAGCCAGTCAGTCAACACAACTCATCCTCTACTCATCATCTCTAGTTCCAGCTGTGTCATTTAACATTTTCTGAATAAATCCAGACCAGTGGTTCTCAAGTAAGAACAATTTTGAGTTCTGTCCCAAAGAGAACATTGGCAATGTTTAGACAATGAATGATTGCCATGAAAGTGGGGGTGGGGGCAAGAAGGGAAAATGATACTGGCAGTTATTAAGTAGAAAACAGATGCTGCTAAACATTCTACAGTAAACAGGACAGGCCATCATTACAAAGAATTATACAACACCAAATGCCAATAGTGCCGGGATTGAGAAACCCTGGTCTAGTAATTAAGGCCTTAATTTGACCTCATTATACTTGCCCAGATGCATCTCTTTTATTCTCTTACTCAATCCTGATTCCCAAATACAAGTATTTTCCAGCATCCACACTTCTAACACTTAATACATTGTTTCCCTCACCTAGATTGCTTCTCTTTCAGTTCCTATGTTCAACTGTTAATCTCCTCAATGAATTGTTCTAGATAAATCCAATCTAAAGTAGTCCTATCTCCTTGACTTGAACTATACAAAATAATCAATCATGCTTTGTATTATCTGTTATTTTACTTATTTAGTTATTCTGATAGTATCACATTTCTTTGTGAATTCACCATAATATCCAGCCAAGTGCTCTTGAACAAAACTACAGATCAATGACCATTATCTTGATCCACTTAGCCAAAATTAGATTAAGTAAAAAAATACTACCAAAGCAAAGTCTCAGCCTGACTCTTCCAGCTAATTTTCTGGCGTTCTGGCCTAATTAAACTTACTATGGATCAAGATCTAAAGTTAATCACCTTACTTTGGCCAGCAGGTTAGAAGGGACACAGCACTGCTATTCTGTCTCATTTAATAAAAGTCATATATGCACTCATCTTCAAAACCCTTCCACTTATATATCAGATAACTAAATGCAGTCTATCCTAATCCCAATTCCAGGACCAAGTCTCAAATATAACCACTTAAACTAGGTCGAATGATGAAACCGCCAATAATCAAAAATTGGTAATTTCATATGGTTCAATTTAACATCTCCACATATGGTTCTTCTGGTGACTATCACCATAATTCTAATATGGTTGTACTCTGTCCTCAATCAAAAATGAGAAATCTAGGGGCACCTGGGTGGCTCAGTTGGTTAAGAGTCTGCCTTCCACTCAGGTCATGATCCCAGAGTCCTGAGACTGGGCCCCACACTGGGGTCCCCGCTCAGCGGAGAGAAGCCTGCTTCTCCCTTTCCCCCTACCCCTCTCACATGAATAAATAAAAATCTTTAAAAAAATGAGAAATCTAACTCTAATTTCACATTAAAGATAAAAGATCTATTTTCAAAAATGTTTGTACTTTTCTAAAGTCAGAGGCTTTTAGTTATTAACCATCAAAAATCAATCACTTGACAATCTTACTGGCAGGTCATTTTTTGAGCAATATTTATCTTTTTCTATTTTATTATCTGAGAAACACATGAATAAAATTATGTTTATCTGCAAAGGTGTTGAATATAATCTTTCAAAAGTCTACATTCTTAAAGCCGAACAGAAGTAGAAGTTTTGTAGTCGGAATTTCTGACTTCAAAATGAAGAGAAGAAACTGATGCACAGAATCTTGTCAACAAAAATTAAGTCCAACCAATCTAAGAGAGTCAGTAGTTCATTCAGTAAGTCATTTCTAGACATTGTTTTGAAAGAAGCTTTGATCAGACAGATGATTAGCTACTATTTCTCCACCTCCAGTGTAATCTAGTCACATGTAGGGTTGGGATTCCACAACTCTAACATGACTGAAAACAGTGATAAGTCTAATGTTTTATTTAAGAGTCCAACTACCTCAGGCAAAGAAAGGATTCAAACAGGGAACACTGGTAATCTACAGTAAGCCACCATGTTAGCTATGAAGGACACCAATGCACATTAACCAAGAATGGAAAAGAGGATTCAATTTCTATTATTAACTATTTTAAACAAAATCATTTACTACTATAATCTTCCTTCCAGTAACATAAGAACTACACAGCGCCCAAGGAAGTAAATTACAAATAGAGCAGACTAACTATGATGACAGGAGGGAACAGAAAGTATATATTTTTTAGTGCTTTGAAGACATTTTTTAAAAAATTATCAGCCTATCAGTGAGGTCATATGATACATGTCTTTCTCTGATTGACTTACTTCGCTCAGCATAACACCCTCTATGATATGAGGAATTCTTAATCTCAGGAAACAAACTGAGGGTTGCTGGGGGGGGTGGAAGGGATCGGGTGGCGGGGTGATAGACATTGGGGAGGGTATGTGCTATGGTGAGCACTGTGAATTGTGTAGGACTGGTTGAATCAGAGATCTGTACCTCTGAAACAAATAATGCAATATATGTTAAGAAAAAAAAAAAGAAGATAGCAGGAGGGGAAGAATGAAGGGGGGAAAATCGGAGGGGGAGATGAACCATGAGAGACGATGGACTCTGAAAAACACACTGAGGGTTCTAGAGGGGAGGGGGGTAGGGGGATGGGTTAGCCTCGTGATGGGTATTAAAGAGGGCACGCTCTGCATGGAGCACTGGGTGCTATACACAAACAATCACGGAACAATACATCAAAAACTAATGATGTAATGTATGGTGATTAACATAACGATAAAAAAATTTTTAAAAATTTCAAACATAAAAAAATTATCAGCCTAACAAAACTCATCCTCCCACTTTTCATACATAATTGATAATTCCCATCAACTCTGATTAAGATTTAACAAGGTCAGGAATCTCCACTTAGCTTGATACCAAAAATTATCTTGAAAAAGCAGTTTGTAACATTAAATTGTTTTAACCTTTGTAAAGAGAAGTGATACCTGTGAATGACTATAACTCAGTAAACAAAAAGGAAAAAAATCTACAAAGTCAGGATTTGTTGTCACAGAAACAATTATGGAATACTTAAAGATTAAGCTTCGGAGTTTTTTCATAATGGTATTCAAATGAGTCGTAACTTCTGAAACCCAACAACTATTTTAACAGTTAACAATCTGGACCAAAACTACATTCTAACCAAAAATATTATCTACAAAGATTCTCACCAAGAGTACTTAAAAAGTTCTGGCTTCTTTCCCTTCCCTTGCTTTCCTCCTTTGGAAGGACCAAACATCAGTAAGTTGACTAATAAAAGGGAGAGAAACTGGCTGAGAAGCAAAGGTTAAAAGACAATCAAGATAAACTTAACTTTTTGATTGTTGGGAGTGACCTCAATTAGTCACAAAATCCAAGTAGTTTCAGTTTAAGATTACATCTATTTACTTTTAGGATCTCTGCAGCAAAAAGACTTAAATTTTGGAGTCAAAAGACAAGGATTTGCATCTATTATGGCCTAAGTGACCTCCTGCAAGTTCTTTGAACTCAAGTGCCCTGTTATCTGTAAAATAATATTTCCTTCACTAAGCTATTACAAAAGTTAAATGAGATTATGGAAATAAAAAGGTCTCAGTAAATCACCATGCAAATTCTACTTGTTGATGTTATTTAAATAACAGAAACGCAACATAACCTTATTTCATCTTATCATCCCTAGCAGGTTAAAAAAAAAAAAAATGGGAAGGGAGAGTGTTATGACTAAGCACAGAAAACTCTCTGGGGGAACACTTTAAAATTATTAAAGGGATGAAACTGAAAAGTCTTTATAAAACTTCCATCAGAAGGGGCAAAATTATAAGTAATTTTTACTGTACGTGTGTTGTAGTATTTTTCACATAAAATGTACATTTTTCAGATTCCTGCAATTAAAACTATACATATATATCTATATATGTGAAGTATAATAAACAGAAGATACCATGGAAAACCGTATTTTTGTGTTTTCCAATCTTGTACAATGTGAACGTATGACCTTCTTAAAAGTTTGTTTTTAAAATCACAAAATATAATGAGTAAACATGTATCTTTGTACTTCAGAGAGTTTTGAAAAGCCCAATCTACAAGGTCCAACACCCACCACAAAGTACAACTTTTTACTCTGGTCACCTTTATTCTGGTTAAGGGAGCTAATAGACAAAAAGCAAAACTCCCCTCAGAGGGTGCCAAGTGATGTGAATAAAGAAGAACCCTGTTCATGGCTCACATTACTCTCAGGATATTATTTGACTTCTGGATATTTTTTCCCCCTCTATCCATAAAATAAGCTTAAATTATTTTTGAGTAAAGAACAGAGAAAACGCTTTGGTATCTATAGTATAAGTTCTTTTCTGCCTCCTAATTATCTGAGTATCAATATAAACAGAAGCAATGATAGGATCTAGTGAAAGGATCTTCGGGAAATGTGAGAAATCAAATGGACAAATGAAGTTTATGTGCTTTAACTTTAAATTGGCATCTTAATCAAAACCGATTTTTAAAAAGGATCTGAAAATAGGCCCAACTTCCAGAAAGCTGGGAAAAGGAAAGAAAAGGAAACATTTACCTGAGGCATCTCCAACTTTAAAATCACTGTCATCTGAACTATCATAATCGAGAGCTTCTAACAGAGAAGCTGCCAAAGGCTTCACCTGCCTCCTCTTGGAGCTGCGATCCACTGTTAAGAGAAAAACATTACATCGTCATTAATAATCACGCCAAGCACAGACAACTGTGATGCTAAGGGAAGATACAGATGACCTCGTGCAGGGAATCTGTCTAATTCAGTTCTCAGCAAAAAGTGTAGGAAGCTCGCTTGGAGTGGGCACACGGGCTGGGGAGGGCTGGCCAGCAGCAGAGGCGGCTCCAGGCTGGGGTGTGGCAAAGGCGAAACCAGGCCAACCAAAATCAAAGCTAACCCCCATAACATCCTCTTACATTTCTGCGACTAGTTCATAATCCCTCACTTAGACACGGAGACAGTCAACAGAAAGAAAACGCGAAGCCCAGATAATTAAAGAAGCCTCGTTCATTCTCGCAGACTGTGGAAGGGAAGCGCCCACGAAAGGTCCAGCTTCCAGCAGAAACCTGCCACCCCCACCCTGCTCCCACAGGCCCTGACTTCTAGAAGGGCTGAAATGCACCTTTCTCCCGGCGGAGGCCTCCAACACACTTACTAAGGAATCCGTGAGGTGGTCGTTTGGAGGAGACCTAGGGAGAGGCTGCGAGAGCCTGGCAGCGCTGAAGTCGGGACCGATACCGCGGGAACAAATCCGAAAGATGCTACTTAAAATCGGCGGCGCCGCCGACCGGGCCCGGGCGCCTAGAGAGCAGCGCTGAGGTCCCCTCCCGCCCCCCACCCCGCCCCCTAGTCCTTGCCGAACCGGCCCCGGCCGCTCGCGCCCCTTCCCACGGCGCTCCAGTGCCAGAGGCTCCCTCAGGCCCCGGCAGCTCTGGGGAGTTAATTTCCTCCGTTAAAACTGTTAGAAAAAAATAAAAGAAAGAAAAACTTTATTAGCTTGCACCAGAAGCAACAAAAGACCCAGAATTTGCAAAGTCCGAGGTCGTTTGCCTGAGACAATAGAGAAAGCAACGACCCGGATACAGCTCGGAAGAGAAGGAAGTGAAAACACACGGCAAAGCGAGGCCCTAAGAGCAGCACGAGCCGTGAGCGCGTGCGCCGCAGTTTCAGGCGCTCTCTTGTCTCTCCTGCAGGAGGAGCCGAACAGAGCCGAGCGAGATCCGAGAGGGAGCCGAGCGGAGCCGAGTATTGACGAGCGGGAGCAGAGAGCCCTCCCAGGCCCTGAGAGGCTCTTCCCACAAATCACTGAGGCTCCACCCCCCGCCCAAATCCGTGGGAGGCCAACGTTTGTTCCTGGTGTTTGTTTCTTAAGTAGTTACTAGGAGTACACTTTACAGAAGGAGGCGTTGCTAGCTTAAATTGCTACCAAAAACATAAATAATACCGACAGCAACGTTCTACCTGCTGCCTCTGCAAATTGCATCGCTTTAAATACCTTGGAACGTGTGAGTATTTTATTTCCTGAAAGAGGGAAATGTGAGAATCGCATTAGACTTAGCTGCTTTGAAAATTACACTGTAAGAGAGGGGAAAAAAGCATTAAGTTATAGTAATTAAGTATTATTACAACGAGTGTACTGTGGACAGTCATTTTCATATAAATAAAATAGACAGTATTTAATTTTACTAAGAATACATCTAGGGGAAAATAATCCATTTCACAAGTAGATTGTGTATTACCTCACGATGTGTGTCCAAATGAATGTGAATGCCTTGCATTCACTTAGGAAATTTAATTTTTTAGATGAATTTTTAAATCCATAAAAACTCAGGTTAGTGTGTATAACTGGATATGGCAGTCCTTCAACAGTTTCAAACACCACATTTATTTACATACAGGTTAAATACTTTTTAAATGATATTAAAATGTTAGAATTTGACTAGTATTAATACTTTTCAAAAGTTTATATATCAAGGACTAGAATTGGATGAAGTTGATTCAGTTCACTAGTTTATTCCACACATAAACATTGAGTGGCAGTGTTTGTAACATGGGAAAATAAATGTGTAGGAATCAAATCATATAATGCATTAGTGAAGCTTACTCTTTAAAGAAACGTGTTAGATTATTTTGTGAACTGGAATTGAATTTTATAATATTAAATTTGACAAAATAGTAAATATTTACTACAAAGTAGTATAATTTATGGATTGATTACATGGAGGCTGGACGGCCTGCAAGATAGTTGTCTCTTTCCTTCCAGAACTTAAGGTACAGGTAAGGATACAAACAGGTAAGACAATTGCTGTATATTGTGAGACAGGCTACCAGAGAAAGAGTACACATGCTAAGAGGAGAGAAGGCACTCAGGGAAGGCTTCCTAGAGAAAGTGATAGAGCAAAACATAGTCTGAACTGACCTGAGAAAGTGAGAAAAGGAGACAGAAGTGTTCCAGACCAAGGAAAGGTCATGGGCAAATGCTCAGGGCTAAGGATTGGCTAGTTAAATTCCCCAAAAGCTGGACTACTTCTAATGTCCCAGGACATTCCACCATAACAGTAGCTGTACAAATTATATTGCAACCTCATCTTTCTGTGTTCCTTATCCCTGCTAAAAATGTAAACTCCTCCAATCTCTAAGAGTCTCTAGTCCCCTGATCCAAACTACCACTGCTATGTGCCTCCTCAAACCATTCTACAGTGCTGTAGAAACTTAAATTCCAAAATTTTACAACCTTCTTAGTAAACCCTCTTCCTTTTCAATGATTATTCATGCACTTCTTGTCTAAAATGGAAAGTTACCCTGCAGCCCTCTCAACTGGAGGCCACTCAGCCTCCCACACCTCATTTTGTCAAGATCCAGAGGTGGCATCTAATCCTTAATACTACCCACTGGCCTTCAGAACTGTTATTCCTCCAGTTAAAAGCCTAGCAACTTAATTATTTGACCAGCTCCACTTGAGGAACTTAATTTCCATTCTATTTCAAACATGAACCATACTAAGGATTGTTTTACTTCTGAGGTTAGAGAACCAAACATTCCACTCTCCTCCTAGATTCACTGGGAGGAAGTATGCTGAATTATCTAAAAGGGAAAAGACACTCCAAAAGCTAGCATTTAAGTTTCTATAAGAGAAATTCCTAGAAATAGATTGTCTTTTTTTTTTTTCTTCAAAGATTTTATTAAAGGTCTTTACATGGCAAAATCCAGATTCCAGATCCAGCTGCCAAGGAGACCCTGTTATCCTGTGGGTACTGGCTGCAGCATGGCAGGCCGCTCTGGATTCCTACCCTTCTGTTCCAAGATGGGGGTGGTAGGCAATATCTCATCTTTGGGTTCCACAGTGCTCACATGACCAAGCAGGGGCTTCTTAGGGCCAGTCTTACCACGTGGGTCCCCAGGAAGCATGATCTTCACTTTGATGCCTCAGCAGTGTCAACATAATAGTTAATAGGGTCCCCACTGTGAATCATCAGGCCATGCATAAACGTCATGGATTTAGGAGTTTCCCAGACACCAAGATCTCACAGCCTTTGGCCCCACCCTTCATGATGAACTGCAGCACACTATAGCAAACCCTCTGCACAGCAAGTCCTTCTAGGAGTTTGTATTGGAGACTCTGCCCTAGTAATAGCACACAGACCTCTTGTGGCCACCTTTTCAGTTTACAGTTCTACACTGTCCTCAGGGAAATCAAACCTCTTCTGAACCACAGTGGTCAATTCCCAGATCTGCTGGCCCTTCTCACCAAGAACATTCTGTGTTCTGGTGGCCAAGATAATGATTTTTGTCCTGGTCGGTGTAATTCAGACCTCAATCCCAGAGTAGCCATCTTCAGCCAGGTCCTGAGTGAGAAACTCGTTCAGTTCAGGTTTAAAGATGCCATTGGCAACAAACTTCATCTTCTTGGAAATCTGCACCACCATCTTGCTGCCATGGGCCACTGATAGAAATAGATTTTCTGAATAAAAAAATACAAACACATTTATATTTAATAAACATTGCCCAATTGCTCTCTAAAAATAGGCTGTACTAATATATATTATCACCAAGAGTGCATGAGAATTCTTTCCAAACCCCTGGCCATTGAGTATTAATAATCATTTTTTTTAACTTTTAATTTCTAAGTAGTTTTAGATTTATGAAAGAATGCACCAATAATACTGAGTTTGTATATACTCCTCACCCTGCTTCCACTAATGTTAATATTTTGCATAACAATGTTACATTTACAAAACTAAGAAATTAACATTAGTACAATATTATTAATTAAGCCACAAACTTTATTTGGATTTTACTAGTTCTCTCACTAATGTCCTCTTTTGTCCAAGATCCAATCCAGAGGACCATGTTGCATTTAAATTAGCAATCTTTTTAACCTTTGCAATACATGAGTTAAAAGACAAAAAGGAAAAAACGAAGGAAGGAAAAAAATGGAGAAAGAAAAAAAATTTAAATAGCAAATTGCTTTTTTGATTTGTATTTAATAAATGTGGAAGAAACTGCTAGTTGTTTCCCAATACCTATTATCTTTGTCTTCCAAAAATAAAAGCCCCAAATTTTAACTAGACACAAGTTTTTCTCTTTTTTGAAAAGATTTTATTTATTTATCTGAGAGAGAGAAAAAGCTGGGAGAGGGGGAGGGGAGGAGCCCAGAGCCCAGCACAGGGCTCAATCTGGGCTCAATCTGAAGACCCTGAGATCATGACCTGAGCCAAAATCAAGAGTCTGACGCTTAACTGACTAAGCCACCCAGGTGCCCCACTAGACACAAGTTTTTCAAGAATAGCAACTACAGGGGTGCCTGGGTGGCTCAGTCATTAAGCGCCTGCGTTCCGCTCAGGTCATGATCCCAGGGTCCTGGGATCAAGCCCCGCATTGGGTCCCTGCTTGGCGGGAAGCCTGCTTCTCCCTCTCCCACTCCCCCTGCTTGTGTTCCCTCTCTCACTGTGTGTCTCTCTCTGTCAAATAAATAAATAAAATCTAAAAAAAAATAATAATAATAGAGACTACATTTTCTAACTTTCTCGAAGTTATATGTGGTTACATAATTAAGTTCTGGCCAATGGGATGCTAGCCGAAAACTTATGTACAATTTCCTCCCTTTTCTGCCCTCTTTTTTTCTTTTTTCCTAAACATTGTGGTTAGAATTTACAGTACACTGTTGAATAAAAGTAGTAAGGATACAATTC